>NW_027512604.1:0-300000 GCF_048772815.1 Callospermophilus lateralis
ATCCTGTGATGTGCAAAAACTGAAGAAACAATAATGTACCAGTGTCGAATACAAATGAATGACAAATTACATATCATGTCCCATAGGAGTCTACTTTCATTGATGTTAGACTGGGTCAGTTACTGTAGAATAATTAGGATTTGTATGCACCATTCACTGAAGTTAGTTTTCAGTACTAGGAAACAAATATGTATTTCAGGTGGATGAATATTTCTGATTATAACATTGTGAAAAGTGGATTAAAAATCCACATACATGAACATGAATGAATTTAGAGAGTGTATATTAGACACATATATTTCATATTTTGAAAAATTTGGAGAGTACATCTATATCTATATCTATATCTATACACACACACACACACACACACACACACACACACACACAACACTCACAGACATTAAAAAGTACCAGTATAAATGCCAATCGAAATTCATCAGTAAATATGTATCATCCACAAATGCAAAAATATTTATTTTACTGAACATGAGTTAATGTATAATGTTGTTCTACTAGGACGCTCTCCTATAGGTTGAATTTTCATTTCCAACAGCATTTAGGAGGAGTGAACTCTTCTCACAATTTGTATCTGCCAAGACAGCCACCTCACAAAAACGTACGTGTGATACCTGGTAGGATTCTATATATGCATATAAATATACATGTGTGAATAGGCTACAGAAAAGGGAAACAAGAATTCACATATTTGTTAAGTTTAAAAACACATGGAGAATATTTCAATTAAAATTTGACTAGATTTATAACTCCTACCCTATATAATGCAAATGTCAAGTCCAACTATACAACATGTCTCCTCTGAAGTACTTGTATTTCTAATGTGTTGGGTTAATTTTCTCCATTATATTAGGATGAATAGTCTGAGTCTACTAGGTATGGGTTAGTGTCAGGGATTCAGTACTTCGAATGGAAATTTGGAAAATGAATCCAATGTGTATGTAAATATATGCTGCACAAATATCCTCCCGCTCTCATCCAGAACAATGCCTTGACATTACCTTCACCCCAAGTAAGACACAATTAGAGGAGAAGAGTTACAAAATCAGTGAATACATATCTGGAATGGAATATGCTCAGGAGTTCACAACCTTGGAGGTGGTAGAGGAGTTTCCAAAACTAAGGGACAGGGTAAACACTCCACAAACATGGAGCTCTGCTGGCCTAAAAACTTTTTGAGAAACTGCCTCTGAGCTTCCACACTTGAAATATATGTTGTTTTCAGGAGATTTGGCTTCCTCTGTAGTGAGACCATCAAAGCTGGGTCTGCATCTATGTGACCTGGAGGACATGGTTTCTTATTTTCCAATGAACAAGATGAAGCAGTGCTGAGCTGAATCCTCTCTTTGTAGGTAAACTGAGGCCACTGGGGACTAAGTGTCTCCCCGTGTGGACTGTGATGCCATTTGGTCCTTCTCCACTGTTTGTGGTGTTTTTGCTCCTGCACTGTGAGTTTGGTATTTGTTTCACGAAATACTAGGAGCTAAACTGGGACACAGTGCTGGAGGGAGTTCTGTCACGTGTGGTGGGTCAGGGTCTGCAAGAGAATGCACCAACTAGGCTCCTATCTCTCACAGCTTGCCCCATTGCCCCCTTGTCCATATCAACCTGATTCTTAATTTTCCTCTGAAAACTCTCCATATAACAAGGTGCCTTCACATATAAGGGTCTGCTGGCTGCACCATGTAAGTTACAAGCCATTTGGAATCCAATGGTAGATCCACATGGCCCTACCACGGATGTATTATCAAACACCTCCCCACCACTGCTCTAGACCCACTACTCAGCAGGCTCCAACTTACTGGCATCTCTGTTCTACACCATTTTCATGAAACTCAGTAAATCAAGGCACTGTCTGGTATACTCATGATGAGCAACAGGACATCCAATGTTTCTCCAGTGCCACCTGGTCATAGGAATTTCAAAAATTTCATGGTATTTATCTAGCCATTTTTCAAGCATGAAGTTGGAGGCACTGTGGGTTTCAGTTCATTCAGCAAACATTAAATGGTGAGGAAGCTCATTTCAATGAAATCTCTGGAGAACTCTCACAGGCACGGCTTCCCAAAGAGTGGACAAAAGGTCACATTTGGCCAGGCCCATTGAGGTCTACAATGTGAGGTCCATGTGTGTTTTGACTCTCAACTATGGCTGCCATTTCTTTAAGAATAAAATCATGTGATATCCTTGCTGAGATTCCCAGCCCTCTGTGGAAAACCACCCGGGGCCTAGGTCTCAGTTTCCAAGAGCGACTTTCATGCGTGGCCTCTTAAAATCCCAACAAAATTCATGGCAATGCTTCTCTGAGTTCAGTTCCAAAACCTAGTCTCTAAGGGGAATCACACCAGAGTTCAAGCCCACGTGGACCCAGTCATTTTTTCCAATGCCACACAAATGACCAAAATTAAAACCAAAACACTCCCACATGGCCCTCATCTTATTCCATATAGTCAATCATCTTAACCTCTGGCTGGAGGTTTCCTTGAGGGGCGCAGCCCAAGACAGTGTCCAAAATCAGCTCGTTTGCCCCTCATTTGCCTAAAGTCAGGGTAGCCTGGACACCGTTTCTGTGAACCAGGAGTGAACAAATAATCCTGCCGTTAATACTTCTGTGTTTATCCAATTTGAGGCCTACTGATTTTAGGTATCGATTCTTTAGGTGATTTAGAGTCATGCGAAAACACAAGCACCTCTGCAGGGCTTTGAAGAACTCATTTGACCCAAAGAATCCCTATTCTCATTTGATGGAGTGCAGGAACCTAACAGGGGAAGGCAAGAGACTTCATCCACAATGAATGAAATTTTTTGCCATTTTGGTTTTGGAAGCTCACATGGGATCATTCTTAAGATCCATCAGGTGCTGAGAATCTAAGTCACAGCCCCACACAGGTCCAAGACGCTGATAAAGACACATCCCTTTCCAAAGCAATTAAGCAAAGAGCCACAGGTGAGGCCCATTCATTTCCATTTGAAAACTGTTTTCTTCAGGCTTCACAAAGGGGTGGCCTGAGGCAAAGACCTTCCTGACATTCAGTGAAACACAACAATAAGTAAGCAAAAGGCCCAAAGCAGGGTTTCTGCACTGAGACTTTCCTGGTCACACTGATATCTGAGTTTTCTGAGATGCTCGCCATTCTCTTCAGCTATCCAGTACATGGCCATGTCACAGAGCTTGGAGGTGGTACATATTTTGGACACAAATCCATGAGCCTATTCTGGAGAGTGGCCAGAATTCAGGAAGAAAACAACAACTTAGAAAGATAGCAGGTGTTGCACATCGATAAGACAAGCTGCAGTCCATTCACATATTGGGCAGGATGAATTATGGGAAGATTTATACTAGACAGGACACATCCATTAATGCATTCACTTTTCTAATGTCTACAACAACGGACACAGTGGGATACACAGAAACAGAAACACTCGCCGTGTCAAATGACTTACTAGATACTGTCCACTCCAAACCAAACAAACCGCCTTTCCTATCTATTCTCAGAACATGAGACAAAACAACAAACCCACACCCACTCCCACAAAGGCACCTCCTTCCCCCAAGTAGGTCTGTGACTATCCGGAGTGTCCTCTGACTGGTGGGCCATACTATGTTCCCCCGAAATGGCCTGTCTTCTCTCAGATCTTGTTTCCTTGACCAACTCTGTGAAGATGTCAGGAAAATGTGGTTAGCCACTACCTGTTTTCTCAGGAAAGGTCCATCTTCAGAGCTCTCCTGGCATTTGGCCATCCTCACATCATTAGGTACCAAGAAATCTGACTCTGTCCTTGGTAAATCCAAACATGTGAGCCCACTGGGACTGGGACTGGGACTGCCTCTGGGTGCCTGGCTTCTTGGATACAAAGTTCAGAGAGTTCCATCACCAAGGAAATGAGGTATGTCACATTCTTTGGAACTGAATGAGGTCTCTGCCTTGGCAACCACTTTGTCCTAACAGTTGCTTCCAAGGGTAACATAAGATGGAGGTTGCCCCTACTTCCTGTGACACTTTCATAAGGTAGAATGTATATCACCATTGGCACCCGGGAACAGCTCTCCACTCAGCCCTGGTTTGGTCCATCTTCTGTACAATAAGAAGAGAGAGAGGCAGATTCAGACACATCCCTTCATCCTGACCAGGTTGTTTGCCATGGAAGATGACTTTTGCTCTCTCAGGTGCTTCATACCTGCCTACAACTTCTCCAGGTATCATTTGTGCATGGACATTTGAAGTTCTCATCAGGTGTAAGGTCCCCAACTTTCCTGTATTGTAAGAACCACTCTGTCCCTGCTCTTCTGTAAAATGATTGAGGGAACAGTGTATACTTGGGGTTAAAAACAGGTTTGATTTTGGTTACGAGTGATTCTGTGTGATGAATAATGGTATTGGGAACCTGCAATATTTACAAGAATATAGAGGTGAAATATAAGCAGGAAAACAGAAATCTAGGTATGATTTGAAGCCCAGAAGGGTTTTGCCCTTGATTGGGATACTTAGCTTTGAATGATGTTCTGCAAAGATGCCTCAGATAATTCGATATACAATGGCATAGGACCTTGTACATTGGATGATTGAATTTAGAAGAGAACATCCAGTCAAAAAGGGATATTCAGTAGGATTAGGAAGATAGTCGGTAGGTTTAGGAAGAAGAGTATAGGATTTGGACCAAAAGTTCTTTAGCAATAGACTTTCGGTTGTTGAGTGAATGTAAATGTCAGCACATATGAAGAGTCAGTCACTATGTTGAACTGGGGAAAATATGTAGAAAAGCAGATATCAATAGAAACATTACGAAATCAGGCAAAGTATAAAGTGAGTGATAGAATTAGACATTTTCAACAGGGTTGAGTTTGAATATATAAATTAGGAAAAAAAACAAATATGTAGTCACCAATAGGATTGACAATTGAGAGCATTAGGCAACCTGGACATGGATGTTTTTAGAAATCCATGTTCACTTTCCATTTAGGCTTTGGTACAGTCATAAGTGTGACCTTTCCATTTTTTGTCCAGAATATTACTGTGATAATGAGGTGACATGAGTATTTCTTTCACCATTTCTGGGAGCAATATATTGAAGATGTAAAATGAGAATCGGGGGTACAAAGAGGTGTACCCTGTTTCTAGGAACATAGAGAAAAAGCATGAATAGACCATACTGTGAATAAATAATATAACTTTTTTGAACTTTAAATAATGAATTGAACTGATATCTGAAAAATTAAAGGAAATCGTATATTGATATACAATCATTCATTCCAACCAGGTATATATGTAATGGAAATATTAGTGTTTTGGTTTATCATGAAGAGTGTGTGAGTTTTGCTTCAAAATGATTATGGAAATTCAAAATAATGTGTTTGGAAAGAAGTCTCATGAAAAGACCAGTCAAGAAACCCTGACAATACATGTGTTCTGAAGCAAGAAGTGGTGAACGTTGAAACAAATGCTTATTAATTTGTGAACATGTGGATGAAATGTATATCCTGTGATGTGCAAAAACTGAAGAAACAATAATGTACCAGTGTCGAATACAAATGAATGACAAATTACATATCATGTCCCATAGAAGTCTACTTGCATTGATGTTAGACTGGGTCAGTTACTGTAGAATAATTAGGATTTGTATGCACCATTCACTGAAGTTAGTTTTCAGTACTAGGAAACAAATATGTATTTCAGGTGGATGAATATTTCTGATTATAATCTTGTGAAAAGTGGATTATAAATCCACATACATGAACATGAATGAATTTAGAGAGTGTATATTAGACACATATATTTCATATTTTGAAAAATTTGGAGAGTATATCTATATCTATATCTATACACACACACACACACACACACACACACACACACACAACACTCACAGACATTAAAAAGTACCAGTATAAATGCCAATCGAAATTCATCAGTAAATATGTATCATCCACAAATGCAAAAATATTTATTTTACTGAACATGAGTTAATGTATAATGTTGTTCTACTAGGACGCTCTCCTATAGGTTGAATTTTCATTTCCAACAGCATTTAGGAGGAGTGAACTCTTCTCACAATTTGTATCTGCCAAGACAGCCACCTCACAAAAATGTACGTGTGATACCTGGTAGGATTCTATATATGCATATAAATATACATGTGTGAATAGGCTACAGAAAAGGGAAACAAGAATTCACATATTTGTTAAGTTTAAAAACACATGGAGAATATTTCAATTAAAATTTGACTAGATTTATAACTCCTACCCTATATAATGCAAATGTCAAGTCCAACTATACAACATGTCTCCTCTGAAGTACTTGTATTTCTAATGTGTTGGGTTAATTTTCTCCATTATATTAGGATGAATAGTCTGAGTCTACTAGGTATGGGTTAGTGTCAGGGATTCAGTACTTCGAATGGAAATTTGGAAAATGAATCCAATGTGTATGTAAATATATGCTGCACAAATATCCTCCCGCTCTCATCCAGAACAATGCCTTGACATTACCTTCACCCCAAGTAAGACACAATTAGAGGAGAAGAGTTACAAAATCAGTGAATACATATCTGGAATGGAATATGCTCAGGAGTTCACAACCTTGGAGGTGGTAGAGGAGTTTCCAAAACTAAGGGACAGGGTAAACACTCCACAAACATGGAGCTCTGCTGGCCTAAAAACTTTTTGAGAAACTGCCTCTGAGCTTCCACACTTGAAATATATGTTGTTTTCAGGAGATTTGGCTTCCTCTGTAGTGAGACCATCAAAGCTGGGTCTGCATCTATGTGACCTGGAGGACATGGTTTCTTATTTTCCAATGAACAAGATGAAGCAGTGCTGAGCTGAATCCTCTCTTTGTAGGTAAACTGAGGCCACTGGGGTCTAAGTGTCTCCCCGTGTGGACTGTGATGCCATTTGGTCCTTCTCCACTGTTTGTGGTGTTTTTGCTGCTGCACTGTGAGTTTGGTATTTGTTTCACGAAATACTAGGAGCTAAACTGGGACACAGTGCTGGAGGGAGTTCTGTCACGTGTGGTGGGTCAGGGTCTGCAAGAGAATGCACCAACTAGGCTCCTATCTCTCACAGCTTGCCCCATTGCCCCCTTGTCCATATCAACCTGATTCTTAATTTTCCTCTGAAAACTCTCCATATAACAAGGTGCCTTCACATATAAGGGTCTGCTGGCTGCACCATGTCAGTTACAAGCCATTTGGAATCCAATGGTAGATCCACATGGCCCTACCACGGATGTTTTATCAAACACCTCCCCACCACTGCTCTAGACCCACTACTCAGCAGGCTCCAACTTACTGGCATCTCTGTTCTACACCATTTTCATGAAACTCAGTAAATCAAGGCACTGTCTGGTATACTCATGATGAGCAACAGGACATCCAATGTTTCTCCAGTGCCACCTGGTCATAGGAATTTCAAAAATTTCATGGTATTTATCTAGCCATTTTTCAAGCATGAAGTTGGAGGCACTGTGGGTTTCAGTTCATTCAGCAAACATTAAATGGTGAGGAAGCTCATTTCAATGAAATCTCTGGAGAACTCTCACAGGCACGGCTTCCCAAAGAGTGGACAAAAGGTCACATTTGGCCAGGCCCATTGAGGTCTACAATGTGAGGTCCATGTGTGTTTTGACTCTCAACTATGGCTGCCATTTCTTTAAGAATAAAATCATGTGATATCCTTGCTGAAATTCCCAGCCCTCTGTGGAAAACCACCCGGGGCCTAGGTCTCAGTTTCCAAGAGCGACTTTCATGCGTGGCCTCTTAAAATCCCAACAAAATTCATGGCAATGCTTCTCTGAGTTCAGTTCCAAAACCTAGTCTCTAAGGGGAATCACACCAGAGTTCAAGCCCACGTGGACCCAGTCATTTTTTCCAATGCCACACAAATGACCAAAATTAAAACCAAAACACTCCCACATGGCCCTCATCTTATTCCATATAGTCAATCATCTTAACCTCTGGCTGGAGGTTTCCTTGAGGGGCGCAGCCCAAGACAGTGTCCAAAATCAGCTCGTTTGCCCCTCATTTGCCTAAAGTCAGGGTAGCCTGGACACCGTTTCTGTGAACCAGGAGTGAACAAATAATCCTGCCGTTAATACTTCTGTGTTTATCCAATTTGAGGCCTACTGATTTTAGGTATCGATTCTTTAGGTGATTTAGAGTCATGCGAAAACACAAGCACCTCTGCAGGGCTTTGAAGAACTCATTTGACCCAAAGAATCCCTATTCTCATTTGATGGAGTGCAGGAACCTAACAGGGGAAGGCAAGAGACTTCATCCACAATGAATGAAATTTTTTGCCATTTTGGTTTTGGAAGCTCACATGGGATCATTCTTAAGATCCATCAGGTGCTGAGAATCTAAGTCACAGCCACACACAGGTCCAAGACGCTGATAAAGACACATCCCTTTCCAAAGCAATTAAGCAAAGAGCCACAGGTGAGGCCCATTCATTTCCATTTGAAAACTGTTTTCTTCAGGCTTCACAAAGGGGTGGCCTGAGGCAAAGACCTTCCTGACATTCAGTGAAACACAACAATAAGTAAGCAAAAGGCCCAAAGCAGGGTTTCTGCACTGAGACTTTCCTGGTCACACTGATATCTGAGTTTTCTGAGATGCTCGCCATTCTCTTCAGCTATCCAGTACATGGCCATGTCACAGAGCTTGGAGGTGGTACATATTTTGGACACAAATCCATGAGCCTATTCTGGAGAGTGGCCAGAATTCAGGAAGAAAACAACAACTTAGAAAGATAGCAGGTGTTGCACATCGATAAGACAAGCTGCAGTCCATTCACATATTGGGCAGGATGAATTATGGGAAGATTTATACTAGACAGGACACATCCATTAATGCATTCACTTTTCTAATGTCTACAACAACGGACACAGTGGGATACACAGAAACAGAAACACTCGCCGTGTCAAATGACTTACTAGATACTGTCCACTCCAAACCAAACAAACCGCCTTTCCTATCTATTCTCAGAACATGAGACAAAACAACAAACCCACACCCACTCCCACAAAGGCACCTCCTTCCCCCAAGTAGGTCTGTGACTATCCGGAGTGTCCTCTGACTGGTGGGCCATACTATGTTCCCCCGAAATGGCCTGTCTTCTCTCAGATCTTGTTTCCTTGACCAACTCTGTGAAGATGTCAGGAAAATGTGGTTAGCCACTACCTGTTTTCTCAGGAAAGGTCCATCTTCAGAGCTCTCCTGGCATTTGGCCATCCTCACATCATTAGGTACCAAGAAATCTGACTCTGTCCTTGGTAAATCCAAACATGTGAGCCCACTGGGACTGGGACTGGGACTGCCTCTGGGTGCCTGGCTTCTTGGATACAAAGTTCAGAGAGTTCCATCACCAAGGAAATGAGGTATGTCACATTCTTTGGAACTGAATGAGGTCTCTGCCTTGGCAACCACTTTGTCCTAACAGTTGCTTCCAAGGGTAACATAAGATGGAGGTTGCCCCTACTTCCTGTGACACTTTCATAAGGTAGAATGTATAACACCATTGGCACCCGGGAACAGCTCTCCACTCAGCCCTGGTTTGGTCCATCTTCTGTACAATAAGAAGAGAGAGAGGCAGATTCAGACACATCCCTTCATCCTGACCAGGTTGTTTGCCATGGAAGATGACTTTTGCTCTCTCAGGTGCTTCATACCTGCCTACAACTTCTCCAGGTATCATTTGTGCATGGACATTTGAGGTTCTCATCAGGGGGAAGGTCCCCAACTTTCCTGTATTGTAAGAACCACTCTGTCCCTGCTCTTCTGTAAAATGATTGAGGGAACAGTGTATACTTGGGGTTAAAAACAGGTTTGATTTTGGTTACGAGTGATTCTGTGTGATGAATAATGGTATTGGGAACCTGCAATATTTACAAGAATATAGAGGTGAAATATAAGCAGGAAAACAGAAATCTAGGTATGATTTGAAGCCCAGAAGGGTTTTGCCCTTGATTGGGATACTTAGCTTTGAATGATGTTCTGCAAAGATGCCTCAGATAATTCGATATACAATGGCATAGGACCTTGTACATTGGATGATTGAATTTAGAAGAGAACATCCAGTCAAAAAGGGATATTCAGTAGGATTAGGAAGATAGTCGGTAGGTTTAGGAAGAAGAGTATAGGATTTGGACCAAAAGTTCTTTAGCAATAGACTTTCGGTTGTTGAGTGAATGTAAATGTCAGCACATATGAAGAGTCAGTCACTATGTTGAACTGGGGAAAATATGTAGAAAAGCAGATATCAATAGAAACATTACGAAACCAGGCAAAGTATAAAGTGAGTGATAGAATTAGACATTTTCAACAGGGTTGAGTTTGAATATATAAATTAGGAAAAAAACAAATATGTAGTCACCAATAGGATTGACAATTGACAGCATTAGGCAACCTGGACATGGATGTTTTTAGAAATCCATGTTCACTTTCCATTTAGGCTTTGGTACAATCATAAGTGTGACCTTTCCATTTTTTGTCCAGAATATTACTGTGATAATGAGGTGACATGAGTATTTCTTTCACCATTTCTGGGAGCAATATATTGAAGATGTAAAATGAGAATCGGGGGTACAAAGAGGTGTACCCTGTTTCTAGGAACATAGAGAAAAAGCATGAATAGACCATACTGTGAATAAATAATATAACTTTTTTGAACTTTAAATAATGAATTGAACTGATATCTGAAAAATTAAAGGAAATCGTATATTGATATACAATCATTCATTCCAACCAGGTATATATGTAATGGAAATATTAGTGTTTTGGTTTATCATGAAGAGTGTGTGAGTTTTGCTTCAAAATGATTATGGAAATTCAAAATAATGTGTTTGGAAAGAAGTCTCATGAAAAGACCAGTCAAGAAACCCTGACAATACATGTGTTCTGAAGCAAGAAGTGGTGAAAGTTGAAACAAATGCTTATTAATTTGTGAACATGTGGATGAAATGTATATCCTGTGATGTGCAAAAACTGAAGAAACAATAATGTACCAGTGTCGAATACAAATGAATGACAAATTACATATCATGTCCCATAGAAGTCTACTTGCATTGATGTTAGACTGGGTCAGTTACTGTAGAATAATTAGGATTTGTATGCACCATTCACTGAAGTTAGTTTTCAGTACTAGGAAACAAATATGTATTTCAGGTGGATGAATATTTCTGATTATAATCTTGTGAAAAGTGGATTATAAATCCACATACATGAACATGAATGAATTTAGAGAGTGTATATTAGACACATATATTTCATATTTTGAAAAATTTGGAGAGTATATCTATATCTATATATATATCTATATATACACACACACACACACACACACACACACACACACAACACTCACAGACATTAAAAAGTACCAGTATAAATGCCAATCGAAATTCATCAGTAAATATGTATCATCCACAAATGCAAAAATATTTATTTTACTGAACATGAGTTAATGTATAATGTTGTTCTACTTGGACGCTCTCCTATAGGTTGAATTTTCATTTCCAACAGCATTTAGGAGGAGTGAACTCTTCTCACAATTTGTATCTGCCAAGACAGCCACCTCACAAAAATGTACGTGTGATACCTGGTAGGATTCTATATATGCATATAAATATACATGTGTGAATAGGCTACAGAAAAGGGAAACAAGAATTCACATATTTGTTAAGTTTAAAAAAACATGGAGAATATTTCAATTAAAATTTGACTAGATTTATAACTCCTACCCTATATAATGCAAATGTCAAGTCCAACTATACAACATGTCTCCTCTGAAGTACTTGTATTTCTAATGTGTTGGGTTAATTTTCTCCATTATATTAGGATGAATAGTCTGAGTCTACTAGGTATGGGTTAGTGTCAGGGATTCAGTACTTCGAATGGAAATTTGGAAAATGAATCCAATGTGTATGTAAATATATGCTGCACAAATATCCTCCCGCTCTCATCCAGAACAATGCCTTGACATTACCTTCACCCCAAGTAAGACACAATTAGAGGACAAGAGTTACAAAATCAGTGAATACATATCTGGAATGGAAAATGCTCAGGAGTTCACAACCTTGGAGGTGGTAGAGGAGTTTCCAAAACTAAGGGACAGGGTAAACACTCCACAAACATGGAGCTCTGCTGGCCTAAAAACTTTTTGAGAAACTGCCTCTGAGCTTCCACACTTGAAATATATGTTGTTTTCAGGAGATTTGGCTTCCTCTGTAGTGAGACCATCAAAGCTGGGTCTGCATCTATGTGACCTGGAGGACATGGTTTCTTATTTTCCAATGAACAAGATGAAGCAGTGCTGAGCTGAATCCTCTCTTTGTAGGTAAACTGAGGCCACTGGGGACTAAGTGTCTCCCCGTGTGGACTGTGATGCCATTTGGTCCTTCTCCACTGTTTGTGGTGTTTTTGCTGCTGCACTGTGAGTTTGGTATTTGTTTCACGAAATACTAGGAGCTAAACTGGGACACAGTGCTGGAGGGAGTTCTGTCACGTGTGGTGGGTCAGGGTCTGCAAGAGAATGCACCAACTAGGCTCCTATCTCTCACAGCTTGCCCCATTGCCCCCTTGTCCATATCAACCTGATTCTTAATTTTCCTCTGAAAACTCTCCATATAACAAGGTGCCTTTACATATAAGGGTCTGCTGGCTGCACCATGTCAGTTACAAGCCATTTGGAATCCAATGGTAGATCCACATGGCCCTACCACGGATGTTTTATCAAACACCTCACCACCACTGCTCTAGACCCACTACTCAGCAGGCTCCAACTTACTGGCATCTCTGTTCTACACCATTTTCATGAAACTCAGTAAATCAAGGCACTGTCTGGTATACTCATGATGAGCAACAGGACATCCAATGTTTCTCCAGTGCCACCTGGTCATAGGAATTTCAAAAATTTCATGGTATTTATCTAGCCATTTTTCAAGCATGAAGTTGGAGGCACTGTGGGTTTCAGTTCATTCAGCAAACATTAAATGGTGAGGAAGCTCATTTCAATGAAATCTCTGGAGAACTCTCACAGGCACGGCTTCCCAAAGAGTGGACAAAAGGTCACATTTGGCCAGGCCCATTGAGGTCTACAATGTGAGGTCCATGTGTGTTTTGACTCTCAACTATGGCTGCCATTTCTTTAAGAATAAAATCATGTGATATCCTTGCTGAGATTCCCAGCCCTCTGTGGAAAACCACCCGGGGCCTAGGTCTCAGTTTCCAAGAGCGACTTTCATGCGTGGCCTCTTAAAATCCCAACAAAATTCATGGCAATGCTTCTCTGAGTTCAGTTCCAAAACCTAGTCTCTAAGGGGAATCACACCAGAGTTCAAGCCCACGTGGACCCAGTCATTTTTCCAATGCCACACAAATGACCAAAATTAAAACCAAAACACTCCCACATGGCCCTCATCTTATTCCATATAGTCAATCATCTTAACCTCTGGCTGGAGGTTTCCTTGAGGGGCGCAGCCCAAGACAGTGTCCAAAATCAGCTCGTTTGCCCCTCATTTGCCTAAAGTCAGGGTAGCCTGGACACTGTTTCTGTGAACCAGGAGTGAACAAATAATCCTGCCGTTAATACTTCTGTGTTTATCCAATTTGAGGCCTACTGATTTTAGGTATCGATTCTTTAGGTGATTTAGAGTCATGCGAAAACACAAGCACCTCTGCAGGGCTTTGAAGAACTCATTTGACCCAAAGAATCCCTATTCTCATTTGATGGAGTGCAGGAACCTAACAGGGGAAGGCAAGAGACTTCATCCACAATGAATGAAATTTTTTGCCATTTTGGTTTTGGAAGCTCACATGGGATCATTCTTAAGATCCATCAGGTGCTGAGAATCTAAGTCACAGCCACACACAGGTCCAAGACGCTGATAAAGACACATCCCTTTCCAAAGCAATTAAGCAAAGAGCCACAGGTGAGGCCCATTCATTTCCATTTGAAAACTGTTTTCTTCAGGCTTCACAAAGGGGTGGCCTGAGGCAAAGACCTTCCTGACATTCAGTGAAACACAACAATAAGTAAGCAAAAGGCCCAAAGCAGGGTTTCTGCACTGAGACTTTCCTGGTCACACTGATATCTGAGTTTTCTGAGATGCTCGCCATTCTCTTCAGCTATCCAGTACATGGCCATGTCACAGAGCTTGGAGGTGGTACATATTTTGGACACAAATCCATGAGCCTATTCTGGAGAGTGGCCAGAATTCAGGAAGAAAACAACAACTTAGAAAGATAGCAGGTGTTGCACATCGATAAGACAAGCTGCAGTCCATTCACATATTGGGCAGGATGAATTATGGGAAGATTTATACTAGACAGGACACATCCATTAATGCATTCACTTTTCTAATGTCTACAACAACGGACACAGTGGGATACACAGAAACAGAAACACTCGCCGTGTCAAATGACTTACTAGATACTGTCCACTCCAAACCAAACAAACCGCCTTTCCTATCTATTCTCAGAACATGAGACAAAACAACAAACCCACACCCACTCCCACAAAGGCACCTCCTTCCCCCAAGTAGGTCTGTGACTATCCGGAGTGTCCTCTGACTGGTGGGCCATACTATGTTCCCCCGAAATGGCCTGTCTTCTCTCAGATCTTGTTTCCTTGACCAACTCTGTGAAGATGTCAGGAAAATGTGGTTAGCCACTACCTGTTTTCTCAGGAAAGGTCCATCTTCAGAGCTCTCCTGGCATTTGGCCATCCTCACATCATTAGGTACCAAGAAATCTGACTCTGTCCTTGGTAAATCCAAACATGTGAGCCCACTGGGACTGGGACTGGGACTGCCTCTGGGTGCCTGGCTTCTTGGATACAAAGTTCAGAGAGTTCCATCACCAAGGAAATGAGGTATGTCACATTCTTTGGAACTGAATGAGGTCTCTGCCTTGGCAACCACTTTGTCCTAACAGTTGCTTCCAAGGGTAACATAAGATGGAGGTTGCCCCTACTTCCTGTGACACTTTCATAAGGTAGAATGTATAACACCATTGGCACCCGGGAACAGCTCTCCACTCAGCCCTGGTTTGGTCCATCTTCTGTACAATAAGAAGAGAGAGAGGCAGATTCAGACACATCCCTTCATCCTGACCAGGTTGTTTGCCATGGAAGATGACTTTTGCTCTCTCAGGTGCTTCATACCTGCCTACAACTTCTCCAGGTATCATTTGTGGATGGACATTTGAGGTTCTCATCAGGTGGAAGGTCCCCAACTTTCCTGTATTGTAAGAACCACTCTGTCCCTGCTCTTCTGTAAAATGATTGAGGGAACAGTGTATACTTGGGGTTAAAAACAGGTTTGATTTGGGTTACGAGTGATTCTGTGTGATGAATAATGGTATTGGGAACCTGCAATATTTACAAGAATATAGAGGTGAAATATAAGCAGGAAAACAGAAATCTAGGTATGATTTGAAGCCCAGAAGGGTTTTGCCCTTGATTGGGATACTTAGCTTTGAATGATGTTCTGCAAAGATGCCTCAGATAATTCGATATACAATGGCATAGGACCTTGTACATTGGATGATTGAATTTAGAAGAGAACATCCAGTCAAAAAGGGATATTCAGTAGGATTAGGAAGATAGTCGGTAGGTTTAGGAAGAAGAGTATAGGATTTGGACCAAAAGTTCTTTAGCAATAGACTTTCGGTTGTTGAGTGAATGTAAATGTCAGCACATATGAAGAGTCAGTCACTATGTTGAACTGGGGAAAATATGTAGAAAAGCAGATATCAATAGAAACATTACGAAATCAGGCAAAGTATAAAGTGAGTGATAGAATTAGACATTTTCAACAGGGTTGAGTTTGAATATATAAATTAGGAAAAAAACAAATATGTAGTCACCAATAGGATTGACAATTGACAGCATTAGGCAACCTGGACATGGATGTTTTTAGAAATCCATGTTCACTTTCCATTTAGGCTTTGGTACAATCATAAGTGTGACCTTTCCATTTTTTGTCCAGAATATTACTGTGATAATGAGGTGACATGAGTATTTCTTTCACCATTTCTGGGAGCAATATATTGAAGATGTAAAATGAGAATCGGGGGTACAAAGAGGTGTACCCTGTTTCTAGGAACATAGAGAAAAAGCATGAATAGACCATATTGTGAATAAATAATATAACTTTTTTGAACTTTAAATAATGAATTGAACTGATATCTGAAAAATTAAAGGAAATCGTATATTGATATACAATCATTCATTCCAACCAGGTATATATGTAATGGAAATATTAGTGTTTTGGTTTATCATGAAGAGTGTGTGAGTTTTGCTTCAAAATGATTATGGAAATTCAAAATAATCTGTTTGGAAAGAAGTCTCATGAAAAGACCAGTCAAGAAACCCTGACAATACATGTGTTCTGAAGCAAGAAGTGGTGAAAGTTGAAACAAATGCTTATTAATTTGTGAACATGTGGATGAAATGTATATCCTGTGATGTGCAAAAACTGAAGAAACAATAATGTACCAGTGTCGAATACAAATGAATGACAAATTACATATCATGTCCCATAGAAGTCTACTTGCATTGATGTTAGACTGGGTCAGTTACTGTAGAATAATTAGGATTTGTATGCACCATTCACTGAAGTTAGTTTTCAGTACTAGGAAACAAATAGGTATTTCAGGTGGATGAATATTTCTGATTATAATCTTGTGAAAAGTGGATTATAAATCCACATACATGAACATGAATGAATTTAGAGAGTGTATATTAGACACATATATTTCATATTTTGAAAAATTTGGAGAGTATATCTATATCTATATCTATACACACACACACACACACACACACACACACACACAACACTCACAGACATTAAAAAGTACCAGTATAAATGCCAATCGAAATTCATCAGTAAATATGTATCATCCACAAATGCAAAAATATTTATTTTACTGAACATGAGTTAATGTATAATGTTGTTCTACTAGGACGCTCTCCTATAGGTTGAATTTTCATTTCCAACAGCATTTAGGAGGAGTGAACTCTTCTCACAATTTGTATCTGCCAAGACAGCCACCTCACAAAAATGTACGTGTGATACCTGGTAGGATTCTATATATGCATATAAATATACATGTGTGAATAGGCTACAGAAAAGGGAAACAAGAATTCACATATTTGTTAAGTTTAAAAACACATGGAGAATATTTCAATTAAAATTTGACTAGATTTATAACTCCTACCCTATATAATGCAAATGTCAAGTCCAACTATACAACATGTCTCCTCTGAAGTACTTGTATTTCTAATGTGTTGGGTTAATTTTCTCCATTATATTAGGATGAATAATCTGAGTCTACTAGGTATGGGTTAGTGTCAGGGATTCAGTACTTCGAATGGAAATTTGGAAAATGAATCCAATGTGTATGTAAATATATGCTGCACAAATATCCTCCCGCTCTCATCCAGAACAATGCCTTGACATTACCTTCACCCCAAGTAAGACACAATTAGAGGACAAGAGTTACAAAATCAGTGAATACATATCTGGAATGGAAAATGCTCAGGAGTTCACAACCTTGGAGGTGGTAGAGGAGTTTCCAAAACTAAGGGACAGGGTAAACACTCCACAAACATGGAGCTCTGCTGGCCTAAAAACTTTTTGAGAAACTGCCTCTGAGCTTCCACACTTGAAATATATGTTGTTTTCAGGAGATTTGGCTTCCTCTGTAGTGAGACCATCAGAGCTGGGTCTGCATCTATGTGACCTGGAGGACATGGTTTCTTATTTTCCAATGAACAAGATGAAGCAGTGCTGAGTGAATCCTCTCTTTTTAGGTAAACTGAGGCCACTGGGGACTAAGTGTCTCCCCGTGTGGACTGTGATGCCATTTGGTCCTTCTCCACTGTTTGTGGTGTTTTTGCTCCTGCACTGTGAGTTTGGTATTTGTTTCACGAAATACTAGGAGCTAAACTGGGACACAGTGCTGGAGGGAGTTCTGTCACGTGTGGTGGGTCAGGGTCTGCAAGAGAATGCACCAACTAGGCTCCTATCTCTCACAGCTTGCCCCATTGCCCCCTTGTCCATATCAACCTGATTCTTAATTTTCCTCTGAAAACTCTCCATATAACAAGGTGCCTTCACATATAAGGGTCTGCTGGCTGCACCATGTCAGTTACAAGCCATTTGGAATCCAATGGTAGATCCACATGGCCCTACCACGGATGTTTAATCAAACACCTCCCCACCACTGCTCTAGACCCACTACTCAGCAGGCTCCAACTTACTGGCATCTCTGTTCTACACCATTTTCATGAAACTCAGTAAATCAAGGCACTGTCTGGTATACTCATGATGAGCAACAGGACATCCAATGTTTCTCCAGTGCCACCTGGTCATAGGAATTTCAAAAATTTCATGGTATTTATCTAGCCATTTTTCAAGCATGAAGTTGGAGGCACTGTGGGTTTCAGTTCATTCAGCAAACATTAAATGGTGAGGAAGCTCATTTCAATGAAATCTCTGGAGAACTCTCACAGGCACGGCTTCCCAAAGAGTGGACAAAAGGTCACATTTGGCCAGGCCCATTGAGGTCTACAATGTGAGGTCCATGTGTGTTTTGACTCTCAACTATGGCTGCCATTTCTTTAAGAATAAAATCATGTGATATCCTTGCTGAGATTCCCAGCCCTCTGTGGAAAACCACCCGGGGCCTAGGTCTCAGTTTCCAAGAGCGACTTTCATGCGTGGCCTCTTAAAATCCCAACAAAATTCATGGCAATGCTTCTCTGAGTTCAGTTCCAAAACCTAGTCTCTAAGGGGAATCACACCAGAGTTCAAGCCCACGTGGACCCAGTCATTTTTTCCAATGCCACACAAATGACCAAAATTAAAACCAAAACACTCCCACATGGCCCTCATCTTATTCCATATAGTCAATCATCTTAACCTCTGGCTGGAGGTTTCCTTGAGGGGCGCAGCCCAAGACAGTGTCCAAAATCAGCTCGTTTGCCCCTCATTTGCCTAAAGTCAGGGTAGCCTGGACACCGTTTCTGTGAACCAGGAGTGAACAAATAATCCTGCCGTTAATACTTCTGTGTTTATCCAATTTGAGGCCTACTGATTTTAGGTATCGATTCTTTAGGTGATTTAGAGTCATGCGAAAACACAAGCACCTCTGCAGGGCTTTGAAGAACTCATTTGACCCAAAGAATCCCTATTCTCATTTGATGGAGTGCAGGAACCTAACAGGGGAAGGCAAGAGACTTCATCCACAATGAATGAAATTTTTTGCCATTTTGGTTTTGGAAGCTCACATGGGATCATTCTTAAGATCCATCAGGTGCTGAGAATCTAAGTCACAGCCACACACAGGTCCAAGACGCTGATAAAGACACATCCCTTTCCAAAGCAATTAAGCAAAGAGCCACAGGTGAGGCCCATTCATTTCCATTTGAAAACTGTTTTCTTCAGGCTTCACAAAGGCGTGGCCTGAGGCAAAGACCTTCCTGACATTCAGTGAAACACAACAATAAGTAAGCAAAAGGCCCAAAGCAGGGTTTCTGCACTGAGACTTTCCTGGTCACACTGATATCTGAGTTTTCTGAGATGCTCGCCATTCTCTTCAGCTATCCAGTACATGGCCATGTCACAGAGCTTGGAGGTGGTACATATTTTGGACACAAATCCATGAGCCTATTCTGGAGAGTGGCCAGAATTCAGGAAGAAAACAACAACTTAGAAAGATAGCAGGTGTTGCACATCGATAAGACAAGCTGCAGTCCATTCACATATTGGGCAGGATGAATTATGGGAAGATTTATACTAGACAGGACACATCCATTAATGCATTCACTTTTCTAATGTCTACAACAACGGACACAGTGGGATACACAGAAACAGAAACACTCGCCGTGTCAAATGACTTACTAGATACTGTCCACTCCAAACCAAACAAACCGCCTTTCCTATCTATTCTCAGAACATGAGACAAAACAACAAACCCACACCCACTCCCACAAAGGCACCTCCTTCCCCCAAGTAGGTCTGTGACTATCCGGAGTGTCCTCTGACTGGTGGGCCATACTATGTTCCCCCGAAATGGCCTGTCTTCTCTCAGATCTTGTTTCCTTGACCAACTCTGTGAAGATGTCAGGAAAATGTGGTTAGCCACTACCTGTTTTCTCAGGAAAGGTCCATCTTCAGAGCTCTCCTGGCATTTGGCCATCCTCACATCATTAGGTACCAAGAAATCTGACTCTGTCCTTGGTAAATCCAAACATGTGAGCCCACTGGGACTGGGACTGGGACTGCCTCTGGGTGCCTGGCTTCTTGGATACAAAGTTCAGAGAGTTCAATCACCAAGCAAATGAGGTATGTCACATTCTTTGGAGCTGAATGAGGTCTCTGCCTTGGCAACCACTTTGTCCTAACAGTTGCTTCCAAGGGTAACATAAGATGGAGGTTGCCCCTACTTCCTGTGACACTTTCATAAGGTAGAATGTATAACACCATTGGCACCCGGGAACAGCTCTCCACTCAGCCCTGGTTTGGTCCATCTTCTGTACAATAAGAAGAGAGAGAGGCAGATTCAGACACATCCCTTCATCCTGACCAGGTTGTTTGCCATGGAAGATGACTTTTGCTCTCTCAGGTGCTTCATACCTGCCTACAACTTCTCCAGGTATCATTTGTGGATGGACATTTGAGGTTCTCATCAGGTGGAAGGTCCCCAACTTTCCTGTATTGTAAGAACCACTCTGTCCCTGCTCTTCTGTAAAATGATTGAGGGAACAGTGTATACTTGGGGTTAAAAACAGGTTTGATTTGGGTTACGAGTGATTCTGTGTGATGAATAATGGTATTGGGAACCTGCAATATTTACAAGAATATAGAGGTGAAATATAAGCAGGAAAACAGAAATCTAGGTATGATTTGAAGCCCAGAAGGGTTTTGCCCTTGATTGGGATACTTAGCTTTGAATGATGTTCTGCAAAGATGCCTCAGATAATTCGATATACAATGGCATAGGACCTTGTACATTGGATGATTGAATTTAGAAGAGAACATCCAGTCAAAAAGGGATATTCAGTAGGATTAGGAAGATAGTCGGTAGGTTTAGGAAGAAGAGTGAGTATAGGATTTGGACCAAAAGTTCTTTAGCAATAGACTTTCGGTTGTTGAGTGAATGTAAATGTCAGCACATATGAAGAGTCAGTCACTATGTTGAACTGGGGAAAATATGTAGAAAAGCAGATATCAATAGAAACATTACGAAATCAGGCAACGTATAAAGTGAGTGATAGAATTAGACATTTTCAACAGGGTTGAGTTTGAATATATAAATTAGGAAAAAAACAAATATGTAGTCACCAATAGGATTGACAATTGACAGCATTAGGCAACCTGGACATGGATGTTTTTAGAAATTCATGTTCACTTTCCATTTAGGCTTTGGTACAATCATAAGTGTGACCTTTCCATTTTTTGTCCAGAATATTACTGTGATAATGAGGTGACATGAGTATTTCTTTCACCATTTCTGGGAGCAATATATTGAAGATGTAAAATGAGAATCGGGGGTACAAAGAGGTGTACCCTGTTTCTAGGAACATAGAGAAAAAGCATGAATAGACCATACTGTGAATAAATAATATAACTTTTTTGAACTTTAAATAATGAATTGAACTGATATCTGAAAAATTAAAGGAAATCGTATATTGATATACAATCATTCATTCCAACCAGGTATATATGTAATGGAAATATTAGTGTTTTGGTTTATCATGAAGAGTGTGTGAGTTTTGCTTCAAAATGATTATGGAAATTCAAAATAATGTGTTTGGAAAGAAGTCTCATGAAAAGACCAGTCAAGAAACCCTGACAATACATGTGTTCTGAAGCAAGAAGTGGTGAAAGTTGAAACAAATGCTTATTAATTTGTGAACATGTGGATGAAATGTATATCCTGTGATGTGCAAAAACTGAAGAAACAATAATGTACCAGTGTCGAATACAAATGAATGACAAATTACATATCATGTCCCATAGAAGTCTACTTGCATTGATGTTAGACTGGGTCAGTTACTGTAGAATAATTAGGATTTGTATGCACCATTCACTGAAGTTAGTTTTCAGTACTAGGAAACAAATATGTATTTCAGGTGGATGAATATTTCTGATTATAATCTTGTGAAAAGTGGATTATAAATCCACATACATGAACATGAATGAATTTAGAGAGTGTATATTAGACACATATATTTCATATTTTGAAAAATTTGGAGAGTATATCTATATCTATATATATATCTATATATATACACACACACACACACACACACACACACACACAACACTCACAGACATTAAAAAGTACCAGTATAAATGCCAATCGAAATTCATCAGTAAATATGTATCATCCACAAATGCAAAAATATTTATTTTACTGAACATGAGTTAATGTATAATGTTGTTCTACTAGGACGCTCTCCTACAGGTTGAATTTTCATTTCCAACAGCATTTAGGAGGAGTGAACTCTTCTCACAATTTGTATCTGCCAAGACAGCCAACTCACAAAAATGTACGTGTGATACATGGTAGAATTCTATATATGCATATAAATATACATGTGTGAATAGGCTACAGAAAAGGGAAACAAGAATTCACATATTTGTTAAGTTTAAAAACACATGGAGAATATTTCAATTAAAATTTGACTAGATTTATAACTCCTACCTTATATAATGCAAATGTCAAGTCCAACTATACAACATGTCTCCTCTGAAGTACTTGTATTTCTAATGTGTTGGATTAATTTTCTCCATTATATTAGGATGAATAGTCTGAGTCTACTAGGTATGGGTTAGTGTCAGGGATTCAGTATTTCGAATGGAAAATTGGAAAATGAATCCAATGTGTATGTAAATATATGCTGCACAAATATCCTCCCTCTCTCATCCAGAACAATGCCTTGACATTACCTTCACCCCAAGTAAGACACAATTAGAGGAGAAGAGTTACAAAATCAGTGAATACATATCTGGAATGGAAAATGCTCAGGAGTTCACAACCTTGGAGGTGGTAGAGGAGTTTCCAAAACTAAGGGACAGGGTAAACACTCCACAAATATGGAGCTCTGCTGGCCTAAAAACTTTTTGAGAAACTGCCTCTGAGCTTCCACACTTGAAATATATGTAGTTTTCAGGAGATTTGGCTTCCTCTGTAGTGAGACCATCAAAGCTGGGTCTGCATCTATGTGACCTGGAGGACATGGTTTCTTATTTTCCAATGAATAAGATGAAGCAGTGCTGAATCCTCTCTTTGTAGGTAAACTGAGGCCACTGGGGACTAAGTGTCTCCCCGTGTGGACTGTGATGCCATTTGGTCCTCCTCCAATTTGTGGTGTTTTGCTGCTGCACTGTGAGTTTTGTATTTGTTTCACGAAATACTAGGAGCTAAACTGGGACACAGTGCTGGAGGGAGTTCTGTCACGTGTGGTGGGTCAGGGTCTGCAAGAGAATGCACCAACTAGGCTCCTATCTCTCACAGCTTGCCCCATTGCCCCCTTGTCCATATCAACCTGATTCTTAATTTTCCTCTGAAAACTCTCCATATAACAAGATGCCTTTACATATAAGGGTCTGCTGGCTGCACCATGTCAGTTACAAGCCATTTGGAATCCAATGGTAGATCCACATGGCCCTACCACGGATGTTTTATCAAACACCTCCCCACCACTGCTCTAGACCCACTACTCAGCAGGCTCCAACTTACTGGCATCTCTGTTCTACACCATTTTCATGAAACTCAGTAAATCAAGGCACTGTCTGGTATACTCATGATCAGCAACTGGACATCCAATGTTTCTCCAGTGCCACCTGGTCATAGGAATTTCAAAAATTTCATGGTATTTATCTAGCCATTTTTCAAGCATATAGTTGGAGGCACTGTGGGTTTCAGTTCATTCAGCAAACATTAAATGGTGAGGAAGCTCATTTCAATGAAATCTCTGGAGAACTCTCACAGGCACCGCTTCCCAAAGAGTGGACAAAAGGTCACATTAGGCCAGGCCCATTGAGGTCTACAATGTGAGGTCCATGTGTGTTTTGACTCTCAACTATGGCTGCCATTTCTTTAAGAATAAAATCATGTGATATCCTTGCTGAGATTCCCAGCCCTCTGTGGAAATCCACCCGGGGCCTAGGTCTCAGTTTCCAAGAGCGACTTTCATCCGTGGCCTCTTAAAATCACAACAAAATTCATGGCAATGCTTCCCTGAGTTCATTTCCAAAACCCAGTCTCTAAGGGGAATCACACCAGAGTTCAAGCCCACGTGGACCCAGTCATTTTTTTCCAATACCACACAAATGACCAAAATTAAAACCAAAACACTCCCACATGGCCCTCATCTTATTCCATATAGTCAATAATCTTAACCTCTGGCTGGAGGTTTCCATGAGGGGCGCAGCCCAAGATAGTGTCCAAAATCAGCTCCTTTGCCCCTCATTTGCCTAAAGTCAGGGTAGCCTGGACACCGTTTCTGTGAACCAGGAGTGAACAAATAAGCCTGCCGTTAATACTTCTGTGTTTCTCCAATTTGAGGCCTACTGATTTTAGGTATTGATTCTTTAGGTGATTTAGAGTCATGCGAAAACACAAGCACCTCTGC
This sequence comes from Callospermophilus lateralis, assembly GCF_048772815.1. Taxonomy (NCBI): domain Eukaryota; kingdom Metazoa; phylum Chordata; class Mammalia; order Rodentia; family Sciuridae; genus Callospermophilus; species Callospermophilus lateralis. The sequence goes on from NW_027512604.1 coordinate 24,665, forward strand.
AGGGCTTTGAAGAACTCATTTGACCCAAAGAATCCCTAATGTCATTTGATGGAGTGCAGGAACCTAACAGGGGAAGGCAAGAGACTTCATCCACAATGAATGAAATTTTTTGCCATTTTGGTTTTGGAAGCTCACATGGGATCATTCTTAAGATCCATCAGGTGTTGAGAATCTAAGACACAGCCACACACAGGTCCAAGAAGCTGATAAAGACACATCCCTTTCCAAAGCAATTAAGCAAAGAGCCACAGGTGAGGCCCATTCATTTCCATTTGAAAACTGTTTTCTTCAGGCTTCACAAAGGGGTGGCCTGAGGCAAAGACCTTCCTGACATTCAGTGAAACACAACAATAAGTAAGCAAAAGGCCCAAAGCAGGGTTTCTGCACTGAGACTTTCCTGTTCACACTGATATCTGAGTTTTCTGAGATGCTCGCCATTCTCTTCAGCTATCCAGTACATGGCCATGTCACAGAGCTTGGAGGCGGTACATATTTTGGACACAAATCCATGAGCCTATTCTGGAGAGGGGCCAGAATTCAGGAAGAAAACAACAACTTAGAAAGATAGCAGGTGTTGCACATCGATAAGACAAGCTGCAGTCCATTCATATATTGGGCAGGAAGAATTATGGGAAGATTTATACTAGACAGGACACATCCATTAATGCATTCTCTTTTCTAATGTCTACAACAACAAACACAGTGGGATACACAGAAACAGAAACACTCGCCGTGTCAAATGACTTACTAGAAACTGTCCACTCCAAACCAAACAAACCGCCTTTCCTATCTATTCTCAGAACATGAGACAAAACAACAAACCCACACCCACTCCCACAAAGGCACCTCCTTCCCCCAAGTAGGTTGTGACTCTCCGGAGTGTCCTCTGACTGGTGGGCCATACTATGTTCCCCCGAAATGGCCTGTCTTCTCTCAGATCTTGTTTCCTTGACCAACTCTGTGAAGATGTCAGGAAAATGTGGTTAGCCACTACCTGTTTTCTCAGGAAAGGTCCATCTTCAGAGCTCTCCTGGCATTTGGCCATCCTCACATCATTAGGTACCAAGAAAACTGACTCTGTCCTTGGTAAATCCAAACAAGTGAGCCCACTGGGACTGGGACTGGGACTGCCTCTGGGTGCCTGGCTTCTTGGATACCAAGTTCAGAGAGTTCCATCACCAAGGAAATGAGGTATGTCACATTCTTTGGAACTGAATGAGGTCACTGCCTTGGCAACCACTTTGTCCTAACAGTTGCTTCCAAGGGTAACATAAGATGGAGGTTGCCCCTACTTCCTGTGACACTTTCATAAGGTAGAATGTATATCACCATTGGCACACGGGAACAGCTCTCCACTCAGCCCTGGTTTGGTCCATCTTCTCTACAATAAGAAGAGAGAGAGGCAGATTCAGACACATCCCTTCATCCTGACCAGGTTGTTTGCCATGGAAGATGACTTTTGCTCTCTCGGGTGCTTCATACCTGCCTACAACTTCTCCAGGTATCATTTGTGCATGGACATTTGAGGTTCTCATCAGGTGTAAGGTCCCCAACTTTCCTGTATTGTAAGAACCACTCTGTCCCTGCTCTTCTGTAAAATGATTGAGGGAACAGTGTATACTTGGGGTTAAAAACAGGTTTGATTTGGGTTACGAGTGATTCTGTGTGATGAATAATGGTATTGGGAACCTGCAATATTTACAAGAATATAGAGGTGAAATATAAGCAGGAAAACAGAAATCTAGGTATGATTTGAAGCCCAGAAGGGTTTTGCCCTTGATTGGGATACTTAGCTTTGAATGATGTTCTGCAAAGATGCCTCAGATAATTCGATATACAATGGCATAGGACCTTGTACATTGGATGATTGAATTTAGAAGAGAACATCCAGTCAAAAAGGGATATTCAGTAGGATTAGGAAGATAGTCGGTAGGTTTAGGAAGAAGAGTGAGTATAGGATTTGGACCAAAAGTTCTTTAGCAATAGACTTTCGGTTGTTGAGTGAATGTAAATGTCAGCACATATGAAGAGTCAGTCACTATGTTGAACTGGGGAAAATATGTAGAAAAGCAGATATCAATAGAAACATTACGAAATCAGGCAACGTATAAAGTGAGTGATAGAATTAGACATTTTCAACAGGGTTGAGTTTGAATATATAAATTAGGAAAAAAACAAATATGTAGTCACCAATAGGATTGACAATTGACAGCATTAGGCAACCTGGACATGGATGTTTTTAGAAATCCATGTTCACTTTCCATTTAGGCTTTGGTACAATCATAAGTGTGACCTTTCCATTTTTTGTCCAGAATATTACTGTGATAATGAGGTGACATGAGTATTTCTTTCACCATTTCTGGGAGCAATATATTGAAGATGTAAAATGAGAATCGGGGGTACAAAGAGGTGTACCCTGTTTCTAGGAACATAGAGAAAAAGCATGAATAGACCATACTGTGAATAAATAATATAACTTTTTTGAACTTTAAATAATGAATTGAACTGATATCTGAAAAATTAAAGGAAATCGTATATTGATATACAATCATTCATTCCAACCAGGTATATATGTAATGGAAATATTAGTGTTTTGGTTTATCATGAAGAGTGTGTGAGTTTTGCTTCAAAATGATTATGGAAATTCAAAATAATGTGTTTGGAAAGAAGTCTCATGAAAAGACCAGTCAAGAAACCCTGACAATACATGTGTTCTGAAGCAAGAAGTGGTGAAAGTTGAAACAAATGCTTATTAATTTGTGAACTTGTGGATGAAATGTATATCCTGTGATGTGCAAAAACTGAAGAAACAATAATGTACCAGTGTCGAATACAAATGAATGACAAATTACATATCATGTCCCATAGATGTCTACTTGCATTGATGTTAGACTGGGTCAGTTACTGTAGAATAATTAGGATTTGTATGCACCATTCACTGAAGTTAGTTTTCAGTACTAGGAAACAAATATGTATTTCAGGTGGATGAATATTTCTGATTATAATCTTGTGAAAAGTGGATTATAAATCCACATACATGAACATGAATGAATTTAGAGAGTGTATATTAGACACATATATTTCATATTTTGAAAAATTTGGAGAGTATATCTATATCTATATCTATATCTATATACACACACACACACACACACACACACACACACACACACAACACTCACAGACATTAAAAAGTATCAGTATAAATGCCAATCGAAATTCATCAGTAAATATGTATCATCCACAAATGCAAAAATATTTATTTTACTGAACATGAGATAATGTATAATGTTGTTCTACTAGGACGCTCTCCTACAGGTTGAATTTTCATTTCCAACAGCATTTAGGAGGAGTGAACTCTTCTCACAATTTGTATCTGCCAAGACAGCCACCTCACAAAAATGTACGTGTGATACCTGGTAGGATTCTATATATGCATATAAATATACATGTGTGAATAGGCTACAGAAAAGGGAAACAAGAATTCACATATTTGTTAAGTTTAAAAACACATGGAGAATATTTCAATTAAAATTTGACTAGATTTATAACTCCTACCTTATATAATGCAAATGTCAAGTCCAACTATACAACATGTCTCCTCTGAAGTACTTGTATTTCTAATGTGTTGGATTAATTTTCTCCATTATATTAGGATGAATAGTCTGAGTCTACTAGGTATAGGTTAGTGTCAGGGATTCAGTATTTCGAATGGAAAATTGGAAAATGAATCCAATGTGTATGTAAATATATGCTGCACAAATATCCTCCCGCTCTCATCCAGAACAATGCCTTGACATTACCTTCACCCCAAGTAAGACACAATTAGAGGAGAAGAGTTACAAAATCAGTGAATACATATCTGGAATGGAAAATGCTCAGGAGTTCACAACCTTGGAGGTGGTAGAGGAGTTTCCAAAACTAAGGAACAGGGTCAACACTCCACAAACTTGGAGCTCTGCTGGCCTGAAAATTTTTTGAGAAACTGCCTCTGAGCTTCCACACTTGAAATATATGTAGTTTTCAGGAGATTTGGCTTCCTCTGTAGTGAGACCATCAAAGCTGGGTCTGCATCTATGTGACCTGGAGGACATGGTTTCTTATTTTCCAATGAACAAGATGAAGCAGTGCTGAATCCTCTCTTTGTAGGTAAACTGAGGCCACTGGGGACTAAGTGTCTCCCCGTGTGGACTGTGATGCCATTTGGTCTTCCTCCAATTTGTGGTGTTTTTGCTGCTGCACTGTGAGTTTGGTATTTGTTTCACGAAATACTAGGAGCTAAACTGGGACACAGTGCTGGAGGGAGTTCTGTCACGTGTGGTGGGTCAGGGTCTGCAAGAGAATGCACCAACTAGGCTCCTATCTCTTACAGCTTACCCCATTGCCCCCTTGTCCATATCAACATGATTCTTAATTTTCCTCTGAAAACTCTAGATATAACAAGATGCCTTTATATATAAGGGTCTGCTGGCTGCACCATGTCAGTTACAAGCCATTTGGAATCCAATGGTAGATCCACATGGCCCTACCACGGATGTTTTATCAAACACCTCCCCACCACTGCTCTAGACCCACTACTCAGCAGGCTCCAACTTACTGGCATCTCTGTTCTACACCATTTTCATGAAACTCAGTAAATCAAGGCACTGTCTGGTATACTCATGATCAGCAACTGGACATCCAATGTTTCTCCAGTGCCACCTGGTCATAGGAATTTCAAAAATTTCATGGTATTTATCTAGCCACTTTTCAAGCATATAGTTGGAGGCACTGTGGGTTTCAGTTCATTCAGCAAACATTAAATGGTGTGGAAGCTCATTTCAATGAAATCTCTGGAGAACTCTCACAGGCACGGCTTCCCAAAGAGTGGACAAAAGGTCACATTAGGACAGGCTCATTGAGGTCTACAATGTGAGGTCCATATGTGTTTTGACTCTCAACTATGGCTGCCATTTCTTTAAGAATAAAATCATGTGATATCCTTGCTGAGATTCCCAGGCCTCTTTGGAAATCCACCCGGGGCCTAGGTCTCAGTTTCCAAGAGCGACTTTCATGCGTGGCCTCTTAAAATCCCAACAAAATTCATGGCAATGCTTCTCTGAGTTCAGTTCCAAAACACAGTCTCTAAGTGGAATCACACCAGAGTTCAAGCCCACGTGGACCCAGTCATTTTTTCCAATGCCACACAAATGACCAAAATTAAAACCAAAACACTCCCACATGGCCCTCCTCTTATTCCATATAGTCAATCATCTTAACCTCTGGCTGGATGTTTCCATGAGGGGCGCAGCCCAAGACAGTGTCCAAAATCAGCTCCTTTGCCCCTCATTTGCCTAAAGTCAGGGTAGCCTGGACACCGTTTCTGTGAACCAGGAGTGAACAAATAAGCCTGCCATTAATACTTCTGTGTTTCTCCAATTTGAGGCTTACTGATTTTAGGTATTGATTCTTTAGGTGATTTAGAGTCATGTGAAAACACAAGCACCTCTGCAGGGCTTTGAAGAACTCATTTGACCCAAAGAATCCCTATTGTCATTTGTTGGAGTGCAGGAACCTAACAGAGGAAGGCAAGAGACTTCATCCACAATGAATGAAATTTTTTGCCATTTTGGTTTTGGAAGCTCACATGGGATCATTCTTAAGATCCATCAGGTGCTGAGAATCTAAGTCACAGCCACACACAGGTCCAAGACGCTGATAAAGACACATCCCTTTCCAAAGCAATTAAGCAAAGAGCCACAGGTGAGGCCCATTCATTTCCATTTGAAAACTGTTTTCTTCAGGCTTCACAAAGGGGTGGCCTGAGGCAAAGACCTTCCTGACATTCAGTGAAACACAACAATAAGTAAGCAAAAGGCCCAAAGCAGGGTTTCTGCACTGAGACTTTCCTGTTCACACTGATATCTGAGTTTTCTGAGATGCTCGCCATTCTCTTCAGCTATCCAGTACATGGCCATGTCACAGAGCTTGGAGGTGGAACATATTTTGGACACAAATCCATGAGCCTATTCTGGAGAGTGGCCAGAATTCAGGAAGAAAACAACAACTTAGAAAGATAGCAGGTGTTGCACATCGATAAGACAAGCTGCAGTCCATTCATATATTGGGCAGGATGAATTATGGGAAGATTTATACTAGACAGGACACATCCATTAATGCATTCTCTTTTCTAATGTCTACAACAACAAACACAGTGGGATACACAGAAACAGAAACACTCGCCGTGTCAAATGACTTACTAGAAACTGTCCACTCCAAACCAAACAAACCGCCTTTCCTATCTATTCTCAGAACATGAGACAAAACAAGAACACACACCCACTCCCACAAAGGCACCTCCTTCCCCCAAGTAGGTCTGTGACTATCCGGAGTGTCCTCTGACTGGTGGGCCATACTATGTTCCCCCGGAATGGCCTGTCTTCTCTCAGATCTTGTTTCCTTGACCAACTCTGTGAAGATGTCAGGAAAAAGTGGTTAGCCACTACCTGTTTTCTCAGGAAAGGTCCATCTTCAGAGCTCTCCTGGCATTTGGCCATCCTCACATCATTAGGTACCAAGAAAACTGACTCTGTCTTTGGTAAATCCAAACAAGTGAGCCCACTGGGACTGGGACTGGGACTGCCTCTGGGTGCCTGGCTTCTTGGATACCAAGTTCAGAGAGTTCCATCACCAAGGAAATGAGGTATGTCACATTCTTTGGAACTGAATGAGGTCACTGCCTTGGCAACCACTTTGTCCTAACAGTTGCTTCCAAGGGTAACATAAGATGGAGGTTGCCTTTACTTCCTGTGACACTTTCATAAGGTAGAATGTATATCACCATTGGCACCCGGGAACAGCACTCCACTCAACCCTGGTTTGGTCCATCTTCTGTACAATAAGAAGAGAGAGAGGCAGATTCAGACACATCCCTTCATCCTGACCAGGTTTTTTGCCATGGAAGATGACTTTTGCTCTCTCAGGTGCTTCAAACCTGCCTACAACTTCTCCAGGTATCATTTGTGCATGGACATTTGAGCTTCTCATCAGGTGGAAGGTCCCCAACTTTCCTGTATTGTAAGAACCACTCTGTCCCTGCTCTTCTGTAAAATGATTGAGAGAACAGTGTATACTTGGGGTTAAAAACAGGTTTGATTTGGGTTACGAGTGATTCTGTGTGATGAATAATGGTATTGGGAACCTGCAATATTTACAAGAATATAGAGGTGAAATATAAGTAGGAAAACAGAAATCTAGGTATGATTTGAAGCCCAGAAGGGTTTTGCCCTTAATTGGGATACTTAGCTTTGAATGATGTTCTGCAAAGATGCCTCAGATAATTCGATATACAATGGCATAGGACATTGTAAATTGGATGAATGAATTTAGAAGAGAACATCCAGTCAAAAAGGGATATTCAGTAGGATTAGGAAGATAGTCGGTAGGTTTAGGAAGAAGAGTGAGTATAGGATTTGGACCAAAAGTTCTTTAGCAATAGACTTTCGGTTGTAGAGTGAATGTAAATGTCAGCACATATGAAGAGTCAGTCACTATGTTGAACTGGGGAAAATATGTAGAAAAGCAGATATCAATAGAAACATTACGAAATCAGGCAAAGTATAAAGTGAGTGATAGAATTAGACATTTTTAACAGGGTTTAGTTTGAATATATAAATTAGGAAAAAACAAATATGTAGTCACCAATAGGATTGACAATTGACAGCATTAGGCAACCTGGACATGGATGTTTTTAGAAATCCATGTTCAATTTCCATTTAGGCTTTGGTACAATCATAAGTGTGACCTTTCCATTTTTTGTCCAGAATATTACTGTGATAATGAGGTGACATGAGTATTTCTTTCACCATTTCTGGGAGCAATATATTGAAGATGTAAAATTAGAATCGGGGGTACAAATAGGTGTACCCTGTTTCTAGGAACATAGAGAAAAAGCATGAATAGACCATACTGTGAATAAATAATATAACTTTTTTGAACTTTAAATAATGAATTAACTGATATCTGAAAAATTAAAGGAAATCGTATATTGATATACAATCATTCATTCCAACCAGGTATATATCTAATGGAAATATTAGTGTTTTGGTTTATTATGAAGAGTGTGTGAGTTTTGCTTCAAAATGATTATGGAAATTCAAAATAATGTGTTTGGAAAGAAGTCTCATGAAAAGACCAGTCAAGAAACCCTGACAATACATGTGTTCTGAAGCAAGATGATTAAAGTTGAAACAAATGCTTATTAATTTGTGAACTTGTGGATGAAATGTATATCCTGTGATGTGCAAAAACTGAAGAAACAATAATGTACCAGTGTCGAATACAAATGAATGACAAATTACATATCATGTCCCATAGAAGTCTACTTGCATTGATGATAGACTGGGTCAGTTACTGTAGAATAATTAGGATTTGTATGCACCATTCACTGAAGTTAGTTTTCAGTACTAGGAAACAAATATGTATTTCAGGTGGATGAATATTTCTGATTATAATCTTGTGAAAAGTGGATTATAAATCCACATACATGAACATGAATGAATTTAGAGAGTGTATATTAGACACATATATTTCATATTTTGAAAAATTTGGAGAGTATATCTATATCCATATCTATATCTATATACACACACACACACACACACACACACACAACACTCACAGACATTAAAAAGTACCAATATAAATGCCAATCGAAATTCATCAGTAAATATGTATCATCCACAAATGCAAAAATATTTATTTTACTGAACATGAGTTAATGTATAATGTTGTTCTACTAGGACTCTCTCCTATACGTTGAATTTTCATTTCCAACAGCATTTAGGAGGAGTGAACTCTTCTCACAATTTGTATCTGCCAAGACAGCCATCTCACAAAAATGTACGTGTGATACCTGGTAGGATTCTATATATGCATATAAATATACATGTGTGAATAGGCTACAGAAAAGGGAAACAAGAATTCACATATTTGTTAAGTTTAAAAACACATGGAGAATATTTCAATTAAAATTTGACTAGATTTATAACTCCTACCTTATATAATGCAAATGTCAAGTCCAACTATACAACATGTCTCTGGAGAACCTTTGGATGTCCTGTTGTTTATCATGAGTATACTAGACAGTGCCTTGATTGACTGTGTTTCATGAAAATGATCTAGAACAGACATGCCAGTAAGTTGGTGCCTGCTGAGTAGTGTGCCTAGAGCAGTGGTGTGTATGTGTGTCATAATACATCTCTGATGTGGCCATATGTATTTGCCATTGGCTTCCAAATGGCTTGTGACAGACATGGTGAGGCCAGCAGACACTAATATGTAAGGGCGTCTTGTTATATGGAGAGGTTTCATGGCAATGTTAAGAATCAGGTTGCAATAGATAAGGGAAAAAGCTATGTGGGATAGAAGCCTGGTTGGTGCATTCTCCTGCAGACCCTGACCCACCACATGTGGCAGAACTCCATCCAGCACTGTGTCCCTTTTGAACTCCTTGTATTTCGTGAAGCAAATACCAAACTCCCAATGCAGGAGAAAGAAAAACCATGAAAAAGTGGAGGATGACCAAATGGCTTCACAGCCCAGATGGGGAGAGACTTAGCACGCACTGGTCACATTTTACTTAAAAGAGAGAATTCACCACTGCTGCCTCATGTTCATTAGAAAATAAGAAACCATGTCCTCCAGGTCACATAGAATCAGACCCAGCTTTGATGGTCTCACGACAAAGGAAGCTAAAGCTCCTGAAAACAACATATATTTCAAGTGCCCAACCTCAGAGGCAGTTTATCAAGAAGTCCTTTAGGCCAGCAGAGCTCCATGTTTGTGGAGTTTTTAACCTGTCCCTTACTTATGGAAACTTCTCTACCACATCCAAGGTTGTGAACTCCTGAGCATTTTCCATTCCAGTTATATATTCACAGATTTTATAACTCTTCTCCACGAATTGTGTCTTACTTGGGGCGAAGGTAATGTCAAGGCATTGTTCTGGATGAGAGAGGGAAAATATTTTGTGTAGCACATATTTGATAGACATTGGATTCTTTTTCCTATTTTCCATTCAAAATACTGAATCCCTGACACTAACATATACCCTACTAGACTCTGACTACTAATCCTAATATGATGGAGAAAAATAACCCAAATAGAACAGAAATACAAGCAGGTCAGAGGAGGCATGGTGTATTTTTGAACTTTTCTTTTGTATAATAAATGGTAGGTGTTATAAATCTAGTGAATTTTTATTTGGAATAGTTTTTCATGTGTTTTTAAAATTAACAAATATGTGAATTCCTGCCTCCCTTTCTCTGTAGCCTATACAGCACATGTATTTTTATATGTACATATAGAATCCTACCTGGTATCACACGTACATTTTTGTGAGGTTGCTGACTCGGCAGATATAAATTGTGTGAAGAGACTACCCCTCTTAAACGCTGTTGGAACTAAAAATTCAACCTATGGGTGAGCTTCCTAGTACAACAACATTATACATAATTCCATGTTCAGTAAAGTATATATTTTTGCATCAGTAGATGTTATATATTTCATTATAAATTTCATTTGGCATATATTGCTACTTTTTTATGTTTCTCTGTGTGTTTTTTTGGTATATATATATATATATATATATATATATATATATATATACTCTCCTGATTTATCAAAACATGAAATATATGTGTCTTATATACACTCTCTACATTCATACATTCATTCATGTTCATGCATGAGGAAATATAATCAACTTTTCTCAAGATTATTCTTGGAAATATTCATCCACCTGAAATACATATTTGTTTCCTTGTACTGACAACTCACTTCTGTCAATGGTGCATACAAATCCTAATAATTCTACAGTATCTGACCCAGTTTAACATCAATGCAACTAGATGCCTATGGGACATGATGTGTATTTTGACGTTCATTTATATTCAACACTGCTACATTAATATTTCAGCAGTTTTTGCACATCATAGGATATATATTTCATCCACAAGTTCACAACTTTATAGGTATTTTTTCACTTTTAATCATTTCCTGCTTCAGAACACATGTATTCCTCCCGGTTTCTTGACTGGTCTTTTCATGAGACTTCTCTGCAAACACATTTTTTTTTAATTTCATAATCAGTTTTGAAGCAAAACTCACACACTTTTCATGATAAACCATAAATCTAATATCACCATTAGATGCATAACTGTTTGGAATGAATGATTGTATATCAATATTAGGTTTCCTGTATATTTTCAGAAATCAATTCAATCCATTATTTAAAGTTCGAACCAGTTATATTATTTATTCACAGTATGGACTATTCATGCATTATCTCTATATTCATAGGCACAAGGTACACCTATTTGTACCCCCAATTAATTTATACGTCTTCAAAATATTGCTTTCCTACATATTTTACCCAGTTCATCATTGTGACTGACTCTTCACGTGTGCTGACATTTACATTCACTCTCTACCTGAAACCCTATTGCTAAAGAACTTTTGGTCCAAATCCTATACTCACTCTTTTATCTAAACCAACCGACTATTTTCCTAATCCTACCGAATATCCCTTTTTTACTGGATGTTCTCTTCCACATTCAATCATCCAAATTAGAAGGTCCTATGCCATAGTATATTGATTTAACTGAGACAACTGTGCAGGACATAAATCAATGCTAAGTATCCCAATCAAGGGCCCAATGCCCTTCTGGGCTTCAAAACTTACCTAGATTTCTGTTTTCATACTTATATTTCACCTATATATTCTTATAAATATCGCAGGTTCCTAATACAAATATTCATTCCAGAGAATGATTCCTAACCCAAATTGAACATGTTATTAACCCTAACCATACACTTTTCCCTCAATCTAATTTTACAGAAGAGCAGGGACAGAGTTGGTCTTTCAATACAGGAATATAGGCGATCTTCCAGCTGCTGAAAACCTAAAAGGTCCATGCTGAAATTATCCTTGGAGAAGATGTAGGCAGCTATGAAGGACATGAGAGAGCAAAAGTCATCTTCCATGGCAAACAACCTGGTCAGGTTGATGGGATGTGTCTGAATTAGCCTCTCTCTTCCTAATGTAGAAAAGATGGACCAAACCATGCCTGTGTGGAGAGCTGTTCCCCAGTGCCTATGGTTGATATACCATTCTAACATATGAATGAGTCACAGCAAGTAGAGGCAGCCTCCATCTTTTGGGAACCATGTAAGCAACTGTTAAAACAAAGTGGTTTCCAAGGCAGTGACTTCATTCAGATCTTGAAGAAAGTGACATCACCTTACAGTTTTGGTAATGAAAGTCTGTGATCTTGGGATCCAGGAAACCAGGCACAGAGAGTCAAACCCACTCCATGTCCCAGTGGGCTCACTTGTTTGGATTTAACAAGACAGAGTCACTCTTTCTTTGTACCTACTGATGTGAGGACAGCCAAATGCCTGGAAACTATGAAGACTGGTCTTTCCAGAGAAAGCAGGTAGTTTCTCACCATGGGCTCCCGACAACTTCACAGAGTTGGCCAAAGAGACCAGATTGGAGACAGGACACGCCATTTTGGGGGAACATAGTATGGCCCACAAGTCAGAGGACACTCCGGATAGTCACAGACCTACTTGGGGAAAGGAGGTGACTTTTTGGGTGTGAGTGTGAGTTTGTGGTTTTGTCTCATGTTCTGAGAATAGTTAGGAAAGCTGGTTTGTTTGTTTTGGAGTGGACTGTGTCTAGTAAGTCCTTTGACAAGGTGAGTGTTTCTGTGTCTATATATCATACTGTGTCCATGATTGTAGACATTAGAAAAGAGAATGCATCAATGGATGTGTCCTGTCTACGAGAAAGCTTCAAAGCATTCATCCTGTGCAATTTATGAATGGACTGCAGCTTGCCGTATGGATGGGCAACTCCTGCCATCTTTCTAAATTCCTGTTTTCTTCCTGAATTCTGGACACTCTCCAGAATACGCTCATGATTTTGTGTCCAAGATATGTACCACCTCCATCTCTGTGACATGGCCATGTACTGGATAGCTGATGGGAATGGTGAGTATCTCAGAAAACTCAGATATCAGTATGCCCAAGAAAGTCTCAGTGGAGAAACCCTGCTTTGGGCCTTTTGCTTACCTATTCTGTTGCCCTGAATGTCAGGAAGGTCTTTGAATCAGGCCACACTTTGTGAAGCCTGCAGAAAATAGTTTTCAAATGGAAATGAATGGTCATTACGTGTGCCTCTTTGCTTAATTGCTTTGGAAATTGATGTTTCTGAATCAGCCTCCCGGCCCTATGTGAGGCTGTGGCTTAGATTCACAGCACATGATGGGTCTAAAGAAAAATCCCATGTGTGCATCCCAAACCAAAATGGACAAAAGAGCTGTCAGAGTGGTTCTTACAATACAGGAAAGTTGGGGACCTTCCACCTGATGAGAACCTCAAATGTCCATGCACAAATGATACCTGGAGAAGTTGTAGGCAGGTATGAAGCACCTGAGAGAGCAAAAGTCATCTTCCATGGCAAACAACCTGGTCAGGATGAAGGGATGTGTCTGAATCTGAATCTCTCTCTTCTTATTGTAGAGAAGATGGACCAAACCAGGCCTGAGTGGAGAGCTGTTCCCGGGTGCCAATGGTTGATATACATTCTATCTTGTGAAAGTGTCACAGGAAGTAGGGGCAACCTCCATCTTATGTTACCCTTGGAAGCAACTGTTAGGACAAAGTGGTTGCCAAGGCAGTGACCTCATTCAGTTTCAAAGAATGTGACATACCTCATTTCCTTAGTGATGGAACTCTCTGAACTTGGTATCCAAGAAGCCAGGCACCCAGAGGCAGTCCCAGTCCCAGTCCCAGTGGGCTCACTTGTTTGGATTTACCAAGGACAGAGTCAGTTTTCTTGGTACCTAATGATGTGAGGATGGCCAAATGCCAGGAGAGCTCTGAAGATGGACCTTTCCTGAGAAAACAGGTAGTGGCTAACCACATTTTCCTGACATCTTCACAGAGTTGGTCAAGGAAACAAAATCTGAGAGAAGACAGGCCATTTCGGGGGAACATAGTATGGCCCACCAGTCAGTGGACACTCCGGATAGTCACAGACCTACTTGGGGGAAGGAGGTGCCTTTGTGGGAGTGGGTGTGGGTTTGTTGTTTTGTCTCATGTTCTGAGAATAGATAGGAAAGGCGGTTTGTTTGGTTTGGAGTGGACAGTTTCTAGTAAGTCATTTGACACGGCGAGTGTTTCTGTTTCTGTGTATCCCACTGTGTTTGTTGTTGTAGAAATTAGAAAAGAGAATGCATTAATGGATGTGTCCTGTCTAGTATAAATGTTCCCATAATTCATCCTGCCCAATATATGAATGGACTGCAGCTTGTCTTATCGATGTGCAACACCTGCTATCTTTCTAAGTTGTTGTTTTCTTCCTGAATTCTGGCCACTCTCCAGAATAGGCTCATGGATTTGTGTCCAAAATATGTACCACCTCCAAGCTCTGTGACATGGCCATGTACTGGATAGCTGAAGAGAATGGCGAGCATCTCAGAAAACTCAGATATCAGTGTGACCAGGAAAGTCTCAGTGCAGAAACCTTGCTTTGGGCCTTTTGCTTACTTATTGTTGTGTTGCACTGAATGTCAGGAAGGTCTTTGCCTCAGGCCACCCCTTTGTGAAGCCTGAAAAAACAGTTTTCAAATGGAAATGAATGGGCCTCACCTGTGGCTCTTTGCTTAATTGCTTTGGAAAGGGATGTGTCTTTATCAGCCTCTTGGACCTATGTGTGGCTGTGACTTAGATTCTCAGCACCTGATGGATCTTAAGAATGATCCCATGTGAGCTTCCAAAACCAAAATGGCAAAAATATCATTCATTGTGCATGAAGTCTCTTGCCTTCCTCTGTTTGGTTCCTGCACTTCATCAAATGAGAATAGGGATTCTTTGGGTCAAATGAGTTCTTCAAAGCCCTGCAGAGGTGCTTGTGTTTTCGCATGACTCACCTAAAGAATCGATACCTAAAATCAGTAGGCCTCAAATTGGAGAAACACAGAAGTATTAATGGCAGGCTTATTTGTTCACTCCTGGTTCACAGAAACGGTGTCAAGGCTACCCTGACTTTAGGCAAATGAGGGACAAAGGAGCAGATTTTGGACACTGTCTTGGGCTGCACCCCTCATGGAAACTTCCAGCCAGAGGTTAAGATGATTGACTATATGGAATAAGATGAGGGCCATGTGTGAGTGTTTTGGTTTTAATTTTGGTCATTTGTGTGGCATTGGAAAAAATGACTGGGTCCACGTGGGCTTGAACTCTGGTGTGATTCCCCTTAGAGACTGGGTTTTGGAAATGAACTCAGAGAAGCATTGCCATGAATTTTGTTGGGATTTTAAGAGGCCACACATGAAAGTCACTCTTGGAAACTGAGACCTAGGCCCCGGGTGGATTTCCACAGAGGCCTGGGAATCTCAGCAAGGATATCACATGATTTTATTCTTAAAGAAATGGCAGCCATAGTTGAGAGTCAAAACACACATGGACCTCACATTGTAGACCTCAATGGGCCTGCCCTAATGTGACCGTTTGTCCACTCTTTGGGAATCCGTGCCTGTGAGATTTCTCCAGAGATTTCATTGAAATGATCTTCCTCACCATTTAATGTTTGCTGAATGAACTGAAACCCACAGTGCCTCCAATTTCATGCTTGAAAAATGGCTAGATAAATACCATGAAATTTTTGAAATTCCTATGACCAGGTGGCACTGGAGAAACATTGGATGTCCAGTTGCTGATCATGAGTATACCAGACAGTGCCTTGATTTACTGAGTTTCATGAAAATGGTGTAGAACAGAGATGCCAGTAAGTTGGAGCCTGCTGAGTAGTGGGTCTAGAGCAGTGGTGGGGAGGTGTTTGATAAAACATCCGTGGTAGGGCCATGTGGATCTACCATTGGATTCCAAATGGCTTGTAACTGACATGGTGCAGCCAGCAGACCCTTATATGTAAAGGCATCTTGTTATATGGAGAGTTAGCAGAGGAAAATTAAGAATCAGGTTGATATGGACAATGGGGCAATGGGGCAAGCTGTGAGAGATAGGAGCCTAGTTGGTGCATTCTCTTGCAGACCCTGACCCACTACACGTGACAGAACTCCCTCCAGCACTGTGTCCCAGGTTAGCTCCTAGTATTTCGTGAAACAAATACCAAACTCACAGTGCAGCAGCAAAAACACCACAAAAAGTGGAGGAGGACCAAATGGCTTCACAGTCCACATGGGGAGACACTTAGTCCCCAGTGGCCTCAGTTTACCTACAAAGAGAGGATTCAGCACTGCTTCATCTTGTTCATTGGAAAATAAGAAACCATGTCCTCCAGGTCACATAGATGCAGACCCAGCTTTGATGGTCTCACTACAGAGGAAGCCAAATCTCCTGAAAACAACAAATATTTCAAGTGCGGAAGCTCAGAGGCAGTTTCTCAAAAAGTTTTTAGGCCAGCAGAGCTCCATGTTTGTGGAGTGTTGACCCTGTTCCTTAGATTTGGAAACTCCTCTACCACCTCAAAGGTTGTGAACTCCTGAGCATTTTCCATTCCATATATGTATTCACTGATTTTGTAACGCTTCTCCTCTAATTGTGTCTTACTTGGGGTGAAGGTAATGTCAAGGCATTGTTCTGGATGAGAGCGGGAGGATATTTCTGCAGCATATATTTACATACACATTGGATTCATTTTCCAATTTTCCATTCGAAATACTGAATCCCTGACACTAACCCATACCTAGTAGACTCAGACTATTCATCCTAATATAATAGAGAAAATTAACCCAACACAATAGAAATACAAGCACTTCAGAGGGGACATGTTATATAGTTGGACTTGACATTTGCATTATATAAGGTAGGAGTTATAAATCTAGTCAAATTTTAATTGAAATATTCTCCATGTGTTTTTAAACTTAACAAATATGTGAATTCTTGTTTCCCTTTTCTGTAGCCTATTCACACATGTATATTTATATGCATATATAGAATCCTACCAGGTATCACACGTACATTTTTGTGAGGTGGCTGTCTTGGCAGATACAAATTGTGAGAAGAGTTCACTCCTCCTAAATGCTGTTGGAAATGAAAATTCAACCTATAGGAGAGCGTCCTAGTAGAACTACATTATACATTAACTCATGTTCAATAAAATAAATATTTTTGCATTTGTGGATGATACATATTTACTGATGAATTTCGATTGGCATTTATATTGGTACTTTTTAATGCCTGTGAGTGTTGTGTGTGTGTGTGTGTGTGCGTGTGTGTGTATATATATATATAGATATAGATATAGATATAGATATAGATATACTCTCCAAATTATCAAAATATGAAATATATGTGTCTAATATACACTCTCTAAATTAATTCATGTTCATGTATGTGGATTTATAATCCACTTTTCAAAAGATTATAATCAGAAATATTCATCCACCTGAAATACATATTTGTTTCCTAGTACTGAAAACTAACTTCAGTGAATGGTGCATACAAATCCTAATTATTCTACAGTAACTGACCCAGTCTAACATCAATGCAAGTAGACTCCTATGGGACATGATATGTAATTTGTCATTCATTTGTATTCGACACTGGTACATTATTGTTTCTTCAGTTTTTGCACATCACAGGATATACATTTCATCCACAAGTTCACAAATTAATAAGCATTTGTTTCAACTTTAATCACTTCTTGCTTCAGAACTCATGTATTGTCAGGGTTTCTTGACTGGTCTTTTATGAGACTTCTTTCCAAACACATTATTTTGAATTTCCATAATCATTTTGAAGCAAAACTCACACACTCTTCATGATAAACCAAAACACTAATATTTCCATTACATATATACCTGGTTGGAATCAATGATTGTATATCAATATACGATTTCCTTTAATTTTTCAGATATCAGTACAATTCATTATTTAAAGTTCAAAAAAGTTATATTATTTATTCACAGTATGGTCTATTCATGCTTTTTCTCTATGTTCCTAGAAACAGGGTACACCTCTTTGTACCCCCAATTCTCATTTTACATCTTCAATATATTGCTCCCTGAAATGGTGAAAGAAATACTCATATCACATCATTATCACAGTAATATTCTGGACAAAAAATGGAAAGGTCACACTTAAGATTGTACCAAAGCCTAAATGGAAAGTGAACATGGATTTCTAAAAACATCCATGTCCAGGTTGCCTAATGCTGTCAATTGTCAATTCTATTGGTGACTACATATTTGTTTTTTTTTCCTAATTTATATATTCAAACTCAACCCTGTTGAAAATGTCTAATACTGTCACTCACTTTATACTTTGCCTGATTTTGTAATGTTTCTATTGATATCTGCTTTTCTACATATTTTCCCCAGTTCCACATAGTGACTGACTCTTCATATGCGCTGACATTTACATTCACTCTACAACCGAAAGTCTATTGCTAAAGAACTTTTGGTCCAAATCCTATACTCACTCTTCTTCCTAAACCTACCAACTATCTTCCTAATCCTACTGAATATCCCTTTTTGACTGGATGTTCTCTTCTAAATTCAATCATCCAATGTACAAGGTCCTATGCCATTGTATATCGAATTATCTGAGGCATCTTTGCAGAACATAATTCAAAGCTAAGTATCCGAATCAAGGGCAAAACCCTTCTGGGCTTCAAATCATACCTAGATTTCTGTTTTCCTACTTATATTTCACCTCTATATTCTTGTAAATATTGCAGGTTCCCAATACCATTATTCATCACACAGAATCACTCGTAACCCAAATCAAACCTGTTTTTAACCCCAGGTATACACTGTTCCCTCAATCATTTTACAGAAGAGCAGGGACAGAGTGGTTCTTACAATAAAGGAAACTTGGGGACCTTCCACCTGATGAGAACCTCAAATGTCCATGCACAAATGATACCTGGAGAAATTGTAGGCAGGTATGAAGCACCTGAGAGAGCAAAAGTCATCTTCCATGGAAAACAACCTGGTCAGGATGAAGGGATGTGTCTGAATCTGAATCTCTCTCTTCTTATTGTAGAGAAGATGGACCAAACCAGGCCTGAGTGGAGAGCTGTTCCCAGGTGCCAATGGTTGATATACATTAAACCTTATGAAAGTGTCACAGGAAGTAAGGGCAACCTCCATCTTATGTTACCCTTGGAAGCAACTGTTAGGACAAAGTGGTTGCCAAGGCAGTGACCTCATTCAGTTCCAAAGAATGTGACATACCTCATTTCCTTGGTGATGGAACTCTCTGAACTTGGTATCCAAGAATCCAGGCACCCAGAGGCAGTCCCAGTCCCAGTCCCAGTGGGCTCACTTGTTTGGATTTACCAAGGACAGAGTCAGTTTTCTTGGTACCTAATGGTGTGAGGATGGCCAAATGCCAGGAGAGCTCTGAAGATGGACCTTTCCTGAGAAAACAGGTAGTGGCTAACCACTTTTTCCTGACATCTTCACAGAGTTGGTCAAGGAAAGAAGATCTGAGAGAAGACAGGCCATTTCGGGGGAACATAGTATGGCCCACCAGTCAGAGGACACTCCGGATAGTCACAGACCTACTTGGGGGAAGGAGGTGCCTTTGTGGGAGTGGGTGTGGGTTTATTGTTTTGTCTCATGTTCTGAGAATAGATAGGAAAGGCGGTTTGTTTGGTTTGGAGTGGACAGTTTCTAGTAAGTCATTTGACACGGCGAGTGTTTCTGTTTCTGTGTATCCCACTGTGTCTGTTGTTGTAGACATTAGAAAAGAGAATGCATTAATGGATGTGTCCTGTCTAGTATATATCTTCCCATAATTTATCCTGCCCAATATATGAATGGACTGCAGCTTGTCTTATCGATGTGCAACACCTGTTATCTTTCTATGTTGTTGTTTTCTTCCTGAATTCTGGCCAATCTCCAGAATAGGCTCATGGATTTGTGTCCAAAATATGTACCACCGCCAAGCTCTGTGACATGGCCATGTACTGGAGAGCTGAAGAGAATGGCGAGCATCTCAGAAAACTCAGATATCAGTGTGACCAGAAAAATCTCAGTGCAGAAACCCTGCTTTGGATCTTTTGCTTACTTATTGTTGTGTTGCACTGAATGTCAGGAAGGTCTTTGCCTCAGGCCACCCCTTTGTGAAGCCTGAAGAAAACAGTTTTCAAATGGAAATGAATGGGCCTCACCTGTGGCTCTTTACTTAATTGCTTTGGAAAGAGATGTGTCTTTATCAGCCTTTGGACCTGTGTGTGGCTGTGACTTAGATTCTCAGCACCTGATGCATCTTAAGAATGATCCCATGTGAGCTTCCAAAACCAAAATGGCAAAAAATATCATTCATTGTGGATGAAGTCTCTTGCTTTCCTCTGTTAGGTTCCTGCACTCTATCAAATGAGAATAGGGATTCTTTGGGTCAAATGAGTTCTTCAAAGCCCTGCAGAGGTGCTTGTGTTTTCGCATGACTCTAAATCACCTAAAGAATCGATACCTAAAATCAGTAGGCCTGAAATTGGAGAAACAAAGAAGTATTAAAGCAGGCTTATTTGTTCACTCCTGGTTCACAGAAACGGTGTCCAGGCTCCCCTGACTTTAGGCAAATGAGGGGCAAACGAGTTGATTTTGGACACTGTCTTGGGCTGCGCCCCTCATGGAAACCTCCAGCCAGAGGTTAAGATGATTGACTATAAGGAATAAGATGAGGGCCATGTATGAGTGTTTTGGTTTTGATTTTGGTCATTTGTGTGGCATTGGAAAAAATGACTGTGTACACGTGGGGTTGAACTCTGGTGTGATTCCCCTTAGAGACTGGGTTTTGGAAATGAACTCAGAGAAGCATTGCCATGAATTTTGTTGTGATTTTAAGAGGCCACGCATGAAAGTAGCTCTTGGAAACTGAGACCGAGGCCCCGGGTGGATTTCAACAGAGGCCTGGAAATCTCAGCAAGGATATCACATGATTTTATTCTTAAAGAAATGGCAGCCATAGTTGAGAGTCAAAACACACATGGACCTCACATTGTAGACCTCAATGGGCCTGGCCTAATGTGACCTTTTGTCCACTCTTTGGGAAGAGGTGCCTGTGAGAGTTCTCCAGAGATTTCATTGAAATGAGCTTCCTCACCATTTAATGTTTGCTGAATGAACTGAAATCCACAGTGCCTCCAACTTCATGCTTGAAAAATGGCTAGATAAATACCATGAAATTTTTGAAATTCTTATGACCAGGTGGCACTGGAGAAACATTGGATGTCCTGTTGCTCATCATGAGTATACCAGACAGTGCCTTGATTTACTGAGTTTCATGAAAATGGTGTAGAACAGAGATGCCAGTAAGTTGGAGCCTGCTGAGTAGTGGGTCTAGAGCAGTGGTGGGGAGGTGTTTGATAAAACATCCGTGGTAGGGCCATGTGGATCTACCATTGGATTCCAAATGGCTTGTAACTGACATGGTGCAGCCAGCAGACCCTTATATGTAAAGGCATCTTGTTATATGGAGAGTTAGCAGAGGAAAATTAAGAATCAGGTTGATATGGACAAGGGGGCAATGGGGCAAGCTGTGAGAGATAGGAGCCTATTTGGTGCATTCTCTTGGAGACCCTGACCCACCACACGTGACAGAACTCCCTCAAGCACTGTGTCCCAGGTTAGCTCCTAGTATTTCGTGAAACAAATACCAAACTCACAGTGCAGCAGCAAAAACACCACAAAAAGTGAAGGAGGACCAAATGGCTTCACAGTCCACATGGGGAGACACTTAGTCCCCAGTGGCCTCAGTTTACCTACAAAGAGAGGATTCAGCACTGCTTCATCTAGTTCATTGGAAATAAGAAACCATGTCCTCCAGGTCACATAGATGCAGACCCAGCTTTGATGGTCTCACTACAGAGGAAGCCAAATCTCCTGAAAACAACATATATTTCAAGTGTGGAAGCTCAGAGGCAGTTTCTCAAAAAGTTTTTAGGCCAGCAGAGCTAAATGTTTGTGGAGTGTTTACCCTGTCCCTTAGTTTTGGAAACTGCTCTACCACCTCCAAGGTTGTGAACTCCTGAGCATTTTCCATTCCAGATATGTATTCATTGATTTTGTAACTCTTCTCCTCTAATTGTGTCTTACTTGGGGTGAAGGTAATGTCAAGGCATTGTTCTGGATGAGAGCAGGAGGATATTTGGGCAGCATATATTTACATACACATTGGATTCATTTTCCAATTTTCCATTCGAAATACTGAATCCCTGACACTAACCCATACCTAGTAGACTCAGACTATTCATCCTAATATAATGGAGAAAATTAACCCAACACAATAGAAATACAAGCACTTCAGAGGAGACATGTTGTATAGTTGGACTTGACATTTGCATTATATAAGGTAGGAGTTATAAATCTAGTCAAATTTTAATTGAAATATTCTCCATGTGTTTTTAAACTTAACAAATATGTGAATTCTTGTTTCCCTTTTCTGTAGCCTATTCACACATGCATATTTATATGCATATATAGAATCCTACCAGGTATCACACGTACATTTTTGTGAGGTGGCTGTCTTGGCAGATACAAATTGTGAGAAGAGTTCACTCCTCCTAAATGCTGTTGGAAATGAAAATTCAACCTATCGGAGAGCGTCCTAGTAGAACAACATTATACATTAACTCATGTTCAGTAAAATAAATATTTTTGCATTTGTGGATGATATATATTTTCTGATGAATTCGATTGGCATTTATATTGGTACTTTTTAATGTCTGTGAGTGTTGTGTGTGTGTGTTTGTGTGTGTGTGTGTGTGTATGTATATATATATATAGATATAGATATAGATATAGATATACTCTCCAAATTTTTCAAAATATGAAATATATGTGTCTAACATACACTCTCTAAATTCATTCATGTTCATGTATGTGGATTTATAATCCACTTTTAACAAGATTATAATCAGAAATATTCATCCACCTGAAATACATATTTGTTTCCTAGTACTGAAAACTAACTTCAGTGAATGGTGCATACAAATCCTAATTATTCTACAGTAACTGACCCAGTCTAACATCAATGCAAGTAGAATCCTATGGGACATGATATGTAATTTGTCATTCATTTGTATTCGACACTGGTACATTATTATTTCTTCAGTTTTTGTACATTATAAGATATATATTTGCCAAGGCAGTGACCTCATTCAGTTCCAAAGAATGTGACATACCTCATTTCCTTGGTGATGGAACTCTCTGAACTTTGTATCCAAGGAGCCAGGCACCCAGAGGCAGTTTCAGTCCCAGTCCCAGTGGGCTCACTTGTTTGGATTAAGCAAGGATAGAGTCAGTCATTCTTGGTACCTACTGAAGTGAGGATTACCAAATGCCTGGAGAGCTCTGAAGAGGGAACTTTCCTGAGAAAGCAGGTAGTAGCTCTCCTTTTTTTCCTTACAACTTTACAGAGTTCGCCAAGGAAAACAGATCTGAGAGAGGACAGGCCATTTCGGAAGAACAGAGTATGGCCACCAGTCAGAGGACACTCTGGTTAGTCACACACCTACTTGGGGAAGGTGGTGCCTTTTTGGGAGTGGGTGTGGGTTTGTGGTTTGTCTCATGTTCTGAAAATAGGTAGGAATGGCGGTTTGTTTATTTTGGAGTGAACTGTTTCTGGTAAGTCGTTTGACGAGGTGAGTGTTTCCATGTCTGTGTATCCCACTGTGCCTGTGGTAGTAGACATGAGAAAAGAGAATGCAGCAATGGATGTGTCATGTCTAGTATAAAGCTTCCCAGCATTCATCCTGCCCAATTTATGAATGGAGTGTGGCTTGCTTTATGCACGGGCAACACCTAATACCTTCCTAAGTCCCTGTTTTCTTCCTGAATTCTGGCCACTCTCTAGAATAGGCTCATGGTTATGTGTCCAAGATATGTACCAAATACAAGGTCTTTGACATGGCCATGTACTGGATACCTGAATGGAATGGCCCGCATCTCAGAAAACTCAGATATCAGTGTGATCAGGAAAGTCTCAGTGGAGATACCCTGCTTTGGGCCTTTTGCTTACCTATTGTTCTGTTGCCCTGAATATCAGAAAGGTCTTTGTCTCATGCATCCCCTTTGTTAAGCCTGAAGAAAACAGTTTTCAAATGGAAATGAATGTGCATCACCTCTGGCTCTTTGCTTAATTTCATTGGAAAAGGATGTGTCTGATTCAGGCCCTTTGCCCTGTTTTAGGCTGTGACTTAGATTCTCAGCCCCTGATGGATGTAAAGAAAGATCCCATATGTGCATCTAAACCAAAATGGAAAAATGTTCAATCAGTGTGCATGAATTATATTGCCTTCCTTTGTTAGGTTTCTGAAATCCATCATGTCAGAATAGGGATCCTTTTGGTGAAATGAGTTCTTCAAATCTCTGCAGAGGTGCTTGGCTTTTCTCATGACTCCAATTCACAAAAAGAATCTAGACCCCACAGTCAGAGAGCCTCAAATTGGAGAAGCGAAGCAGTATTAAGGGCAGGTCTATTTGATCACTCCTGGTTCACAGGAAGGGTGTACAAGCCACCCTGACATTCGGCAAATGAGGGGCAAGGGAGCTTATTTTGGACACTGTCTTGGGATGTGCCTCTCATGAAAACCTCCATCCAGATGTTATGATGAGTATCTTTATGGTAGAAGATGAGGGCCATGTAGGAGTGTTTTGGTTATAATTGTGGTCATTTGTGTGGCAGTTGGAAGAGATGACTGGGTCCACCTGGGCATGAATTCTGCTGTGATTCCCCTTAGAGACTGAGTTCTGGAACTGACCTCAGAGAAGTATTGACATGAATTGTGTTGGGATTTTAGGAGGCCAGGAATGAGAGTTGCCATTGGAACCTGCGATCAAGGCCCAGAGTGGCTTTCCACAGAACACTGGGAATCACAGCCAGGATATTACATGATTTTATTCTGAAAGACTTGGCAGGCATAATTGAGATTCAAAACACACTTGGACCTCGCTTTGTAGACCTCAATGGGCCTGGCTTCATGTGACTTTTTGGCCACTCTTTGGGTAGACTTGCCTGTGAGAGTGCTCCAGAGATTTCCCTGAAATTAGCTTCCTCACCATTTAATGGTTCCTGAATGAATTGAAACCAACATTGCCTCCAAATGCATCTGTGAAAAAATGCTAGATAATTACCATGAAATTTTAGAAATTCCGATAACCAGCTGGCACTGGAGGACCTTTGATGTCCTGTTGATGATCATGAGTATAACAGACAGGGCCTTGATTGACTGGGTTTCATGAAAATGGTGTAGAACAGAGATGCCAGTAAGTTGGGGCCTGGTAAGTAGTGGGCCTAGAGCTGTGTTATGCAAATGTGTGATAAAACATCTGTGGTGGGGCCATGTGGATCTTCCATTGGCTTCCAAATGGCTGTGACTGACATGGTGCAACCATCACACCCATATATGTAAAGGCATATTTTTATATGGAGAGGTTTCAGGGCAATGTTCAGTATCATGTTGCTATTGTCAAGGGGGCAAGCTACTTGAGATAGAACCCTGGTTGGTGCATTCTCCTGGAGACCCTGCCAACCACACCTGACAGAACTCCCTTCAGCACTGTGTCCCATTTGAACTCGTTGTATTTCATGAAGCAAATACCAAACTCCCAGTGCAGCAGCAAGAAACACCACGAAAATTGGAGGATGACCATTGGTTTCACAGTCCACACGGGAAGACCCTTAGCCCTCAGTGGCCACAGTTTACCTACAAAAAGAGAATTCATCACTGCTGCCTCATTTTTATTTGAAAGTAAGTAACCATTTCCTCCAGGTCACATAGATGCAGATCCAGCTTTGATGGTTTCACTACAAATAAAGTTAAAGCTCCTGACAACAACATATATTTCAAGTGCCCAACCTCAGAGGCAGATTCTCAAAATGTCTTTTGGCCAGCAGAGCTCCATGTTTGTGGAGTGTTTACCCTGTCTCTTACTTTTGGAAACTCCTCTACCACCTCCAAAGATGTGAAATCTGGAGCATTTTCCATTCTAGATATGTATTCACAGATTTTCTAACTCTTCTCCTCTAATTGTGTCTTACTTGGGGCGAAGGTAATGTCAAGGCATTGTTCTGGAGGAGAGTGGGAAGATTTTTCCGTAGCATATATTTGCATACACATTGGATTCAGTGTCCTATTTTCAATTCAAAATACTGAATACCTGACTCTAACCCATACCCTACCAGACTCTGACTACTAATCCTAATATGATGGAGAAAAATAACCCATAAAGAATAGAAATACAAGCAGTTCAGAGTAGGCATGGTGTATAGATGGACTTGCCTTTTGCATGATACAGAGTTGGAGTTATAAATCTAGTCAATTGTTTGTTGAAATAGTTGTCCTTGTATTTTTAAGGTTAACAAATATGTGAATTCCTGTCTCCCTTTCTCTGTATTCTTATATGCACATATAGATTCCTATCTGGTACCACACGTACATTCTTGTGAGGTGGCTGACTTGGCAGATACAAATTGTTAGAAGAGATCACTCCTACTAAACCCTGTTGGAACTGAATATTCAACCTATGGGTGAGCTTGCTAGTTGAACAGCATTATACATAAATCCATGTTCAGTAAAATGAATATTTTTAGATCTGTGGATGGTATATATTTTATAATGAATTTTGATTGACATATATATTGCTACTTTTTTGTCTGTGTGTTTGTTTTATGTATATGTATATGTATATATATGTATATATATATATATATATATATATATATATATATATATATATATATATATACTCTCCAGATTTTACAAAATATGAAATATATGTGTCTTATATTCACTCCCTAAATTCATTCATGTTCATGTATGTGGATTTATAATCAACTATTCACAAGATTATTCTCAAAATATTCATCCACCTGAAATTTGCCCAATGCTCTCAAATGTCAATCCTATTTGTGACTACATATTTGTTTCTTTCTAAGATTATATATTTAAACTCAACCCTGTTCAAAATGTCTAATCCTATCACACACTTTATACTTTGCCTGATTTTGTAATGTCTCTATTGATATATGCTTTCCTACATATTTTCCCCACTTCATCATTGTGACTGACTCTTCACTTGTGCTGACATTTACATTCACTCTCTAATCGAAATCCTATTGCTAAGAAACTTTTGTTCCAAATCTTATACTCACCCTTCTTCCTAAACTTACTGACTATCTTCCTAATGCTACAGACTATCCCTTTTTGACTGGATGTTCTCTTCTACATTCAATCATCCAAGTAAACGTGGTGCGAGCTTCAGAGGAGGAGACTACCAACAGGCTATCTCATGCAACATCAAAGGGTTTATTGGGTGTCCAGAATGCTGGGGTTCAGAGCTCACCTGAATAGAGCAGATAGCCCTGAGAATAGCTGAAGTAGAGCTTATATACTTTCCCTGGAGAGAGAAGGGAGGGAATTGTATTGATGGGTCAGGGCGAGTGGGCGGTTTGCATGCAACTGGGAGAGGGAGTACATTCTGCAATTTGGCAGCTGGGGATAGAACATTCTGGAACAAGTTTTGCAAACATTTCTCAAGATTTCAACAGTGTTCTGTTAAGCATACAGAAAAACAAGATGTCACAAGTACCTATTTTATTAATATTTCATTCCCCACTTCTTCTTCTGGCTAATTTTAATCATAAAAATGATCATTGGAGGGTGTCACATTCAATGTCTGCTAGTGGGGTATTACCATAAGTTTAACTCCTCCAATTTGAGCCTGGAGAAAAGACATTACACGGTTGAGCAAACAGGGTTTTATAGTTAGCAATAATATGAGGATTATTATTGGACCCGCCAGGGTTGATAAAAACGTAGTTAACCAGGGGGACTGTGTGAACCAAGACTCAAGCCACCCTTTTGGGCCCTCTCTCACTTGTTGATGCTCTTCAAGGTGTCTTTTAAATTTACTCATAGATTTTATTACGACTCCAGTATAGTCAGCATAAAAACAACATTCTTCCCTCAATGCAGCACAAAGGCCCCCTTCTCTAATGAAGAGGAGGTCCAACCCTCAAATGTTCTGTAAAACAACTTCAGAGAGAGAGGTTAAAGTTTCATGCAAAGCCCTGAAGGAGGTTTCTAATATCTTACTTTTGCTCTATTGCTGCTTCTAATTGGGTCATCTTTTGTGTCCCATGGACAATGCCACTGGTTCCTCTGCCCACCCGTGCAGCAACTCCTATTCCTAATAGGATGGCTAAAGTGAGGGATATATGTTCCCAGTGGAACCGGTTGTATGCCCCCCCTATTTGATCTTCAAATGAACCTGCGTCATGATAGAGCACTCTGGGAAATATCTGCACCATTACACAATTTATCACATATCTTGATCATTTCATGAAAACATAAACGATGTTTAAGTATATAGAATTATGCTGTTGTAGGCACTGACAAAGCAAGGCACCTAAGATAGCACTCAAGAGAGGGAAACAGTCCTATTTGGTTGCAACCGGATTCAGAGGGCATTGCTTCTATTGTAATCAATTAATCCCCTGAAACTCAAGTTTAGGTAGTTTCAGAATTTTGTACCCAACATTTAAGGGATGGGGCTCAGAAGTTCACAGTCTTCAGAAGTTTAAAAAAGCAGTATTTGTTTCTGTTTTTCCTTCTGTTCTGGGCAAGTTAACTTTTCAAGGACACCTGGGAGGAGGAGAGCTTTTTCTTCCCTTTCTTATTTTCCCCCTGCCAGCTGTTACCATGGAGCCTGGTTGGTAATTTCTTTATCTTAGAAATGTAGCCATCTCTGTGAAGCCCCAGCTGAAGGCAAGAGGACTTGTTCACATATTTTGTGAAAAACTAGTTAGGGGTTGTCTAGCTTAGAAGTACTGAGATTTTTAGCCAGTGGCCAAGTAGAACAGGGCAATATGAAAGAGAAAGTTTATCTACATTAAAGTCTTTATTGGGACTGTTTGGCTGAAAGTTCAAAACTCAGCCATGGTGAAGACTTCTGAAGAAGGTCATTTAAGACTTTTCTGTGGGCCTGGTACAGAGGGGGAAAGACGGGGAAGGTGGGGCTGAGAGCACCTCCGAGGATCTGAGAATGAGGGAAAAGAGAGATGTAAAAGAATAATGCGAAAGGGTATTGGGAATTTCCTAGCAGCAAACTTGAGCAGTAGATCAGGTAGAGCAGAGTGAAAGACGGAAATGAGGATCCCAAAATCCTGTGAGGGACTTTAAATTTTAGTAACCTGTTTTCAGTGATGACAAAGCAACTTTAAAGGCCAATTATATTACATCTTGGATAAGGGTCTCAGGGCTCTCCTCAGCTCGTTTGAGCATTGGGTTAGCTGGTAAGAGGACCTGGTGGGACCCGGTGAGGGCACTGACAGGAGATGAGAGGAATGAGTCGGTGGCGCGGTACCTATGTACCTGCTACCTCAGCAAGGGGGCGATGGTCTGAGAACTGGTGGAGCTTTGGGTTTCTGATCTAGTTATTGGAGCGGAGAAATCAAGTCGCTGAGATGGGAGTGACATCAGAGGGTCTGGAGCAGAAGGCTGAGGATAATGATCTATTGGAGAAGCATAGTTCAGGATGTGAGTGAGGGAGGGAAAAGGCTTCCACATAGGGGAATTTCCTTTCACTCTTTTGAGCACTTGCAGAAGTTAAAAAGGTCACGCAAAATTTGAGGATCTAGAGACCCCTCTGGGTGCCATAGTTTTTGGTTGTCTAATTGGTAATGTGGCCAATGCTGTGTACTGAATTTGATGAAGAATTGGGGTTCCATCAGGCAGCCCCTGTATGCACACATTCCCATGACATACAGAAAAAGTCGGCTTTTCCCCCACACAGCCATTACTCTTTGTGGCTTTGATAGTCTGCCAGGCAAACTTAGTAATCTAGACTAGCCAACCTGCATCTGGCTCGCGTGTCCCTGCATCCATAATGTTTGTTTCCATTATCTATGGTACAGAAGGGATTTAATGGTATTTTAGTGGGATCCTCTTCATCAGGGATATCACAATAGGAAATACCTATAGCCAGCTAACAAATGTCTGGGTAGAGAGATGGCCACCAGGTCCCTAAGGGGGCTGTATGCGAGATAGACCATACTTCTTTTCCAGTAGGATTTGTGATCAGCCATCACTGCTTAATGGGCTGATGAGGGTTAGGACTACTTGTAGCCAAGGGGAGAGTATATAACCTTATTCACATTGCGAATACACAATTTGAAACTGTTACCAGTCTTTTTCAGTTTCCAGAAAGATTCTGTACAGGGAGCAGGCTTAAGATGAGAGGCATGTATCCAGGAAGTGATTCTGTTTACGTTTACCACTGTAGGTGTTATAATAGCACCTGGTATGGTCCTTTTCAGCGGGGTACCAGGGATGACACCTGATATCATCTTACATAGATGAAATCTCTTACTTGATATGGATGTGGAATCCCCTGGTTCCCAGTTGGGTAGGCAGTGGCCAGCTGTTTTCACAGGTATTACTGAGTTCTTTCAAGATCTTTAAGTCTGTCAAGCAAGGGGGTGTGGAAAGGATCTTTAGGTCTTACAGTTGGGCTTAGGTCCCCTACTGGAGGAGGGCCACCATAAAGAATTTCACACGTGGTAAGGTTACTCAAAGAAACAAAGGGATTTTTTCTTGCATGAAACATTGCATAAGGCAGGAGCATAGTCCAATCTTATGCTGGTCTCTAAGCTTAATTTCATTAAGGTCTCTTTAATGGTTCTATTCATTCTTTCTACTTGTCTTGAACTCTGTGGTCTATAAGCACAAATTAACTTCCAATTAATCCCCAGGTTCCTGGCTAACCCCTGACTTACCTGGGCCATGAACATCGGTCCATTGTCAGATCCTATTACCGGCTTAGCTTCCTTCAATGGTAGAAAGGCTTAGTCAGCAGCAGCGGAATCACTTAGAGTGTGTTTTGTGTTAGGGGACGAGGGCAGGGCATAAGGAGGGGGAGAAGAGTCCAGTAGAGTCAAATCTGTGACTCAGGGAGAACAGAGGGTGGAGGAGGAGGAGGTTGAGAGGGTTTGAGAGATCATGGGGGAAGGAGTAGGAGCAGAGGTAGGGGCAAGGAAAGGCTTCACCCATGGAGGAGGAGATTTGCAGAGGTCCTGCCAAGTTAAGATATATGGCTGTTGATCCGGATGGCTATGTGGCGCTGGCTGAAAGACAATACCTCTGACTTTTTAAATTAGTGGGAAGTAGAAAGATCCTTCTAGGGGCCATACGACTCCAAAGATGGGCCATTCTGAGGCACAGAGATTCGGCCAGGTCCAGCGTTTTACTAAAAAAAGAAAGATTCTGAGCCCTTAAGCGGACTTTGGTCCAGTGATCAAGGGTCAGGGACAGAGGCATTGACGTGCTCTGTTCCATAATGAAAGTTCCACAAACAGTAAAAGCAAGGACACACGACACAGATAAGACAAGACCATAAAGACAGGCAATGAACGTCCAACACTGAGACCAGGAATGAGTAGCCGGCAAAACCCAATGGTATGGCAATAACGAATCTAAAAGAAAATATCACTGAGTCGAGAAGACTATCGTTCCTTGATTTCCCGAGTTCTCTGCGGGGTCCTCCAGAGAGGTGCCCTTTGTCTCTGTGACACATCTCTCAGCCACCGTCGGAGAGAGCCCAGGCTCTTCATCACCAGCAATTTTGCCAATCCCTAACAAGAAACCTGAAACCGGAAAGAGGCGCCTTACTTGCTCCGAGAGGAGCCCGTTGGGGTCTCTCGTCCGCCACTGCTGGAACTCGGTGGAACCTCAATATGTAAAGGTCAGGCGAGTGTCAGAGGAAGATACTACCAAGAGACTGTCTCATGCAACAGCAAAGGGTTTATTTGTGGTCCAGCATGCTGGAGCTCAGAGCTAAATTAAATAGAGCAGAGACCTCTGAGAACAGCTTAAGCAGAGCTTATATACTTTCCTTGGAGAGGGAAGAGAGGGAAGTTTAGTGATGGGTAAGGGCGAGTGGGCGATTTGCATGACACCGAGTGAGGAAGTACATTCTGCAGTTCGGCTGTTGGGAACAGTACATTCTAGAACAAGATTAGCAAACATTTCTCAAGATTTCAAAAGTGTTTTGTTAAGCATACAGAAAAACAGGAAGTGACAAGTACCTATTTTATTAATTTTATTAACCTTTCACTACTGACTATGCCTTTTTGACTTGATGTTCCTTCTACATTAATTCATGCAACGTACAAGGTGCTATGCCATTGTATATCGATTTATCTGAGACAACTCTGCAGAACGTAATTCAACACCACGTATCCCTATCAAGGGCCCAATGCCCTTCTGGGCTTCAAATCAGACTTAGATTTCTTTTTTCATACATATATTTCACCTATATATTCTTCTACACATAGCAAGTTCTCAATACGATCATTCATCCAGCAAAATGATTTCTAACCCAAATCGAGCATGTTTTTAACCATAACCGGACACTGTTCCCTCAATCTAACTTTACAGAAGAGCAGGGAAGGAGTTGATATTACAATACAGAAATGTAGAAAAACTTCCACCTGCTGAGAACCTCAAAGGTCCATGCAGAAATGATCCCTGGAGAAGATGTAGGAAGCAATAAAGGACCTGAGAGACCAAAAGTCATCTTCCATGGCAAACAACCCTGTCAGGATAAAAGGTTGTGTCTGAATCAGATTTTTTTTTAATGTAGAGATCATGGACCAAACCAGGCCTGTGTGGAGATCTATTCCTGTGTGCCTTTGGTTGATATACCATTCTAACTTGTGAAAATGTCACAGGAAGTAGGGGCAGCCTCAATCTCTTGGGACCCTTGGAAGCAACAGTTAGGACAAAGTGGCTGCCAAGACAGTGCCCTCATTCAGTTCAGGAAGGAAGTGACCTCACCTCACTTTCTTGGTGATGGAACTCTCTGAACGTGGGATCCAGGAAGCCAGGCACACAGAGCCAATCCCAGTCCCAGTCCCAGTGGTCTCACTTGTTTGGATTTACCAAGGACAGGGTCAGTATTTTTTGGTACCTACAGATGTGAGGAAGGCCAAATGCCAGGAAAGCTCGGATGCAGGGTTTTTCATGAGAAAGCAGGTAGTTGCTCACCGTTGGCTCCTAAGAAGTTCACAGAGTTGGCCAAGGAGACAAGATCTGAGACAGGAAAGGCCATTTTGGGGGAACATATTATGGCCCACAAGTCAGAGGACACTCTGGATAGTCACAGACCTACTTAGGGGAAGGAGGTGCCTTTGTGGGTGTGGTTGTGGGTTTGTGGTTTTGTCTCATTTTCTGAGAATAGGTAGGACAGTCGGTTTGTTTCATTTGAAGTGGACTGTTTCTAGTAAGTCTTTTCACAGGGTGAGTGTTTCTATGTCTGTGTATTCCACTGTTTCCGTGGTTGTAGACATTAGAAAAGAGAATCCATCAATGGATGTGTCGTGTCTAGTAGAAAGCTTCTCAGCATTCATATTGCCCCGTTTATGAATGGACTGTAGCTTGCCTTATCGATGAGCAACACCTGCTACCTTCCTAAGTTTCTATTTTCGTCCTGAATTCCGGCCAATCTCAAGAATAGGCCCATGGTTTTGTGTCCAAGATATGTACCACCTCCAAGCTCTGTGACATGGCCATGTACTGGATAGCTGTAGGGGATGGCGAGCATCTCAGAAAACTCAGATATCAGTGTGACCAGGAAAGTCTCAGAGGAGAAAACCTGCTTTTGGCCTTTTGCTTACCTATTGTTCTGTTGCCCTGAATGTCAGGAAGGTCTTTGCCTCAGGCCACCCCTTTGTGAAGCCTGAAGAAAACAGTTTTCAAATGGAAATGAATGGGCATACCTGTGGCACTTTCCTTAATTGCTTTGGAAAGGGATGTGTCTGAATCAGGCCCTTGGCCCTGTGTGTGGCTGTGGCTTAGATTCTCAGCACCTGATGGATCTAAAGAAAGTTACCATGTGTGCATCCAAAAGAAAATTCGCCAAAAGAGCAATTATTGGGATGAAGTCTCTCGACTTCCTCTGTAAGGTTCCTGACCTCCATCAAGTGAGAATGGGATCCTTTGGGTCAAAAGAGTTCTACAAAACCTGCAGAGGCTAGCCCATTGTGCTTGGGTTTTCTCATGACTAAAATTCACATAAAGAATCTAAACCCCACAGACAGTAGTCCTCAAATTGGAGCGGTATTAATGGCAGGCCTATTTGATCACTTTTGGTTCACAGGATGGGTGTCCAGGCCACCTTGACTTTAGGCAAATGAGGGGCAAAGGAGCTTATTTGGGACACTGTCTTGGTCTGCGCCCCTCATGGAAACCTCCAGCCAGATTATGATGAGTGTCTATATGAAAGAAGATGAGGGCCATATGGGAGGGTTCTTGTTTTAATTGTGGTAATTTGTGTGGTAGTTGGAAGAGATGACTGGGTCCACCAGGGCTTGAACTCTGGTGTGATTCCCCTTAGAGACTGAGTTCTGGAACTGACCTCAGAGAAGTATTGCCATGAATAGTGTTGGGATTTTAGGAGACCACGCATGAGAATCGCTTTTGGAAACTGAGATCTAGGCCCAGGATGGCTTTCCACAGAGCTCAGGGATTCTGAGCCAGGATATCACATGATTTAATTCTTAAAGACTTGGTAGCCATAGTTGAGAGTCCAAACACACATGGACCTCACATTGTATACCTCAATGGGCCTCTATTCATGTGTCCTTTTGGCCACTCTTTGGGAAGGCTTGCCTGTGAGTGTTCTCCAGAGCTTTCATTGAAATGAGCTTCCTCACCATTTAATGGTTCCTGAATTAAATGAAACCCACAGTGCCTCCAACTTCATCCTTGAAAAATGACTAGATTAATACCATGAAATTTTTGAAATCCCCATGACCAGGTGGCACTGGATAACCTTTAGATATCCTGTTGTTGATCATGAGTATAACAAACAGTGCCTTGATTGACTGAGTTTCGTGAAAATGGTGTAGAACAGAAATGCCAGTAAGTTGAAGCCTGCTGGGTAGTGGGTGTAGAGCAGTGGACTGTAGGTGTGTAAATAAATATTTTTGGTAGGACCACCTGGATCTTCCATTGGCTTCCAAAACTTGCGACTGACATGGTGCAGGCAGCAGACCTTTATATGTAAAGGCATCTTGTTATATGTAGAGGTTTCAGGGCAATGTTCAGAATCAGGTTGCTATAGTAAAGGGGAAAGCTATGTGGGATAGAAGCCTGGTTCGTACATTCTCTTGCCGACCCTGACCAACCACACATGACAGAACTCCCTCCAGCATTGTGTCCCAGTTGAACATATTGTATTTCGTGAAGCAAATACCAAATTCCCAGTGCAGCAGTAAGAAACACCCTGAAAAGTGGAGGATGACCAAATGGCTTCACAGACCACACGGGAAGACCCTTAGCTCCCAGTGGCAACAGTTTACCTACAAAGGGAGAATTCAGACCTGCTGCCTCATGTTCATTACAAAATAAAGAACCATGTCCTCCAGGTCACATAGATGCAGACCCAGATTTTTGGTGTCACTATAAACGAAGCTCAATCTCCTGACAATTACATATATTTCTTATTCTTTTTTTAATTAATTTTCATTGTAGGTTGTTCAAAACATTACATACTTCTTGATATATCATATTTCACACTTTGATTCAATTGGGATATGAGCTCCCATTTTTACTCCATATACAGATTGCAGAATCACATCAGTTGCAGAACCATTGATTTACATATTGCCATACATATATTTCTTGTGCCTAACCTCAGAGGAAGTTTCTCAATAAGTCTTTAGGTCAGCACAGCTCCATGTTTCTGGAGTGTTTACCCTCTCCCATACTTTTGTAAACCCTTTTACCACCTCCAGTGTTGTGAACTCCTGAGCATTTTTTATTCCACATATGTATTCACAGGTTTTCTAACTCCTCTCCTCTAATTGTGTCTTACTTTTACCGATGGTTATGTCAAGGCATTGTTCTGGATAAGAGAGGGAAGATTTTTGTGTATCACATGTTTGCATACACATTAGATTCATTTTTCTATTTTCCATTTGAAATACTGAATCCCTGACACTAACCCATACCCTACTAGACTCTGACTACTAATCCTAATATCATGGAGAAAAAAAACCTAACTGAATAGAAGTACAGTCCTTTCATAGGAAGCATGGTGTATATTTGTATTTGTCTTCTGCTTTATCAAGAGTATGTGTTTTAAATTTAGTAAACTTTTCATTTTAATATTTCTCCATGATTTTTTAAAGTTATCACATATGTAAATTCCTGTCTCCCTTTCTCTGTATCCTATTCAGCACATGTAATTTTTTTATGCATATACAATATCCTACCTGGTATCACACGTACATTCTTGAAAGATCACTGGCTTTGGAATATAAAAATTGTGAGAAGAGATGACTTTCCCTAAATAATGATGGAACTGAAAATTCCACCTATGGGTGAGCTTCCTAGTGAAAAACACTATACATAAATCCATATTCAGTAAAATGAATATTTTTGGATTTGTGAATGAATTATATTTCATGATGAATATCGATTGGCATATATATTGCTAAATATTAATGTGTATGTGTGTGCGTGTGTGTTTGTGTGTGTGTGCGTGTGTGTGTGTGTGTGTATATTCTCCAGATTTTAAAAAAATATGAAAAATATGTGTCTTATTATACACTCCCTAAATTCATTCACATTCATTTATGTTCATTTAAATTCAAATTTTCACAAGATTATTCTCAGTAATATTCATACACCTGAAATATATTTTGGTTTCCTACTACTGAAAACTAAGTTCAGTGGATGGTGCTTAAAAATCCTAATATTTCTACAGTAACTGACCCAGTTTAACATTAATGCAAGTAGATTGCTATGGGACATGATGTGTAATTTGAAGTTCATTTTTACTCAACACTGGTACATTACTATTTCTTCAGTTTATGGACATCATAGGATGTATTTTTTCATCCACAACTTCACAAATTTTTTTGGCATTTGGTTCACTTTCAATTACTTACTACTTCAGAACACATGTATTCCTCCATGTTTCTTTACTGGTCTTTTCACTAGACTTCTTTCTAAACACATTATTTTCGATTCCATAATCATTTTTGAAGCAAAACTCACTCTTCACGATAAACCGTAATCCTAATAATACCATTGCATATATAACTCGTTGGAATGATGGTATATATATCAATATAAGATTTCCAATATATTTTCAGATGCAAACTCAAACCATTATTTAATGTTGGATCCAGTTACATACTTTATTCACAATATGGTCTATTCATGCATCATCTCAATAATCATCAACACAAGGTACACCTATTTGTATCCCCAGTACTAATTTATAAGTTTCCAGAATATTACTCCCCTTTATGGTGCAAGAAATACTCATGTCACCTGATCTACATATACATTTTACCACAGTAGTATTCTGTACACAAAATGCAAAGGTCACACATATGATTGTACCAAAGCCTAAATGGGAAGTGACCATGGATTACTAAAAGCATCTATGTCCAGGGTGCCTACTGCTCTCAAATGTCAATCCTATTGGTTACTACATATTTGTTTCTTCCTAAGATTATATATTTAACCTCAAGCCTGTTGAAAATATCTAATCCTATCACTCACTTTATACGTTTCCTGATTTCCTAATGCCCCTATTGATATCTGCTTTCCTACATATTTTTCCCAGTTCATCATTGTGACTGTCTCTTCACATGTGCTGACATTTACATTCACCCTCTAACTGAAAACCAATTGCTAAAGAACTTTTGGTCCAACTCCGAGACTCACTCTTCTTCCTAAACCTACTTACTATCTTCCTAATCCTACAGACTATCCCTTTTGACTGGATGTTCTCTTCTACTTTCAATCATCCGAGGTATAGGGTCCTATGCCATTGTATATCGATTTATCTGAGACCTCGGTGCAGAACATGATTCAATCTAAGTATACCAATCAAGGGCCCAATGCCTTTCTGGGCTTCAAATCTTTCCTAGATCTCTGTTCTCATACATATATTTCACATTTATATTCTTATAAATATCACAGGTTCCCAATACCATAATTCATCCAGCAGAATGACTCCTAACCCAAATCGAACATGCTATTAACACTAACCATACACTGTTCCCTCAATCTCACTTTACAGAAGAGCAGGGACAGAGTTGGTCTTAAAATCCAGGAAGGTAGGGTATCATCCAACAGCTGAGAACCTCAAAAGTCCCTGCAGAAATAATCCCTGGAGAAGGTGTAGGCAGGTATGAAGGATCTGAGAGAGCAAAAGTCATCTTCCATGGCAAACAACCTGGTCAGGTTGAAGGGATGTGTCTGAATTAGCCTCTCTCTTCCTAATGTAGAGAAGATGGACCAAACCATGTCTGTGTGGAGAGCTGTTCCCCGGTGCCTATGGTTGATATACCATTCTAACTTATGAATGAGTCACAGCAAGTAGAGGCAGACTCCATCTTTTGAGAACCTTGGAAGCAACTGCTAAAACAAAGTGGTTTCCAAGGCAGTGACTTCATTCAGTTCTTGAAGGAAGTGACCTCACCTTACATTATTGGTGATGAAAGTCTGTGATCTTGGGATCCAGGAAACCAGGCACACAGAGTCAAACCCACTCCATGTCCCAGTGGGCTCACTTGTTTGGATTTAACAAGACAGAGTCAATCTTTCCTGGTACCTACTGATGTGAGGACAGCCAAATGCCTGGAAACTATGAAGACAAGCCTTTCCAGAGAAAGCAGGTAGTTTCTCACCACGGGCTCCTGACAACTTCACAGAGTTGGCTAAAGAGACCAGATTGAAGACAGGACACGCCATTTTTGGGGAACATAGTATGGCCCACAAGTCAGAGGACACTCCGGATAGACACAGACCTACTTGGCGGAAAGAGGTACCATTTTGGGTGTGAGTGTGAGTTTGTGGTTTTGTCTCATGTTCTGAGAATAGTTAGGAAAGCTGGTTTGTTTGTTTTGGAGTGAACTGTTTCTAGTAAGTCCTTTGACAACGTGAGTGTTTCTGTGTCTATATATCATACTGTGTCCGTGATTGTAAACAGTAGAAAAGAGAATGCATCAATGGATGTGTCCTGTCTACGAGAAAGCTTCAAAGCATTCATCCTGTGCAATTTATGAATGGACTGCAGCTTGCCGTATGGATGGGCAATTCCTGCCATCTTTCTAAATTCCTGTTTTCTTCCTGAATTCTGGACACTCTCCAGAATACGCTCATGATTTTGTGTCCAAGATATGTACCACCTCCATCTCTGTGACATGGCCATGTACTGGATAGCTGATGGGAATGGTGAGTATCTCAGAAAACTCAGATATCAGTATGCCCAAGAAAGTCTCAGTGGAGAAACCCTGCTTTGGGCCTTTTGCTTACCTATTCTGTTGCCCTGAATGTCAGGAAGGTCTTTGCCTCAGGCCACACTTTGTGAAGCCTGCAGAAAATAGTTTTCAAATGGAATTGAATGGTCATTACCTGTGCCTCTTCGGTTAATTGCTTTGGAAATGGATGTGTCTGAATCAGCCTCTTGGCCCTATGTGAGGCTGTGGCTTAGATTCACAGCACATGATGGGTCTAAAGAAAAATCCCATGTGTGCATCCAAAACCAAAATGGACAAAAGAACTGTCATGGTGGATAGAGTCTCTCGCCTTCCTCTGTAAGGTTCCTGACCTCCATTAAGTGAGAATAGGGATCATTTGGGTCAAGTGAATTCTTTAAAGCCCTGCAGAGGCTATCCCATAGGTTCGTGGGTTTTCTCATGACTCCAATTCACATCTATGTTTACAGAAGAGCAGGGACAGTGTTGGTCTTACAATACAGGAATGCAGTGGATCTTCCATCTGTTGAGAACCTCAAAGCTCCATGCAGAAATGATCTCTGGAGAAGATGTAGGCAGCTATGTAAGACCTGAGAGAGCAAAAATCATCTTCCATGGCAAACAACCTGGTCAGGATTAAGGGTTGAGTCAGAATGAGCCTATCTCTTCTTAATGTAGAGAAGATGGACCAAACCCGGCCTGTGTGGAGAGCTGTTCCCTTTTGCCTACGGGTGATATACCATTCTAACTTGTGAAAGTGTCACAGGAAGTAGGGGCAGCCCTCATCTCATGGGACCATTGGAAGCAATTGTTATGACAAAGTGGTTGCCAAGGCAGTGATCTCATTCAGTTCCTGAAGGAAGTGATCTCATCTCACTTCCATGGTAATGGAACTCTCTGAACTTGGGATACAGAAAGCCAGGCACCCAGAGCCAGTCTCAGTTCTAGTCCCAGTGGTCTCACTTTTTTGGATTTACAAAGGACAGAGTCAGTCTTTCTTGATACCTACTGATGTGAGGATGGCCAAATGCCAGGAAAGCTCTGAAGAGGGGCTCTTCCTGAGAAAGCAGTTAGTGGATCACTCCTGGCTTCTAACAACTTCACATTGTTGGCCAAGAAGACCAGATCTGAGACAGGTCAGGCCATTTCGGAGGCTCATAGTATGGCCCATCAGTCAGAGCACACTCCGGAGAGTCACAGACCTATTTGGGGGAAGGAGGTGCCATTGCAGGTGTGGGTTTGTGGTTTTATCTCATGTTCTGAGAATAGTTAGAAAAGGTGGTTTGTTTGGTTTGGAGTGAACTGTTTCTAGTAAGTCGTTTGACAATGCAAGTGTTTCTATGTCTGTGTATCCCACTGTGTCCGTGCTTGTAGACATTAGAAAAGAGAATGCATCAATGGATGTGTCCTGTCTCATAGAAAGCTTCCCAGCATTCATCCAGCACAATTTATGAATTGAATGCGGCTTGCCTTATTGATGGGTGATACCTGCTACCTTCCTAAGTTGCTGTTTTCTTCCTGAATTATGGCCAATCTCCAGAATAGGCTCATGGTTTTGTGTCCAAGATATGTACTACCTCCAAGCTCTGTGACATGGCCATGTACTGGATAGCTGAATGGAATGGCGAGCATCTCAGAAAACTCAGATATCAGTGTGACCAGTAAAGTCTCAGTGGAGAATCCCTGCTTTGGGCCATTTGCTTACCTATTGTTCTGTTGCCCTGAGAGTCAGGAAGGTCTTTGTCTCAGGCCAACCCTTTGTGAATCCTGAAGGAATTATTTTTCAAATGGAAATGAATATGCTTTACCTTTGGCTCTTTCCTTAATTGATTTGGAAAGAGATGTGTGTGAATCAGCCTCTTGTCCCAGTGTGATTCTTTGACTTATATTCTCAGTACCCGATGGATCTAAAGAAAGATCCCCTGGGTGCATAAAATCCAAAATGGCAAAAAGAGCAGTCATTGTTGATGAAGTATTTTGCCTTCCTCTGTAAGGTTCCTGAATTCCATCAAGTGAGAATAGGGATCTTTTGGGTCAAATGAGTTCTTCAAATCTATTCAGAGGCTATCCAGTAGGTGCTTGAGTTTTCTCATCTTTCCAATTCACATAAAGAATCTGTACCCGACACTCAGTAGGACTCAAATTGGAGAAGCAGAGCAGTATTAAGGGCAGGCCTATTTGATCACTCCTGGTACACAGGAAGGGTGTACAGGCCACTGGGAATTTAGGCAAATGAGGGGCAACAGAGCTTATTTTGGACACTGTCTTGGGCTATGCTAATGCTATCAAATGTCAATCCTATTGTTGACTTCATATTTGTTTTATCCTAAGCTCATATATTCATCCTCAACCCTGTTGAAAATATCTAATTCCATCACTCACTTTATTCTTTTCCTGATTTCCTAATGTCTCTATTGATATCTGCTTTCCTACATATTTTGCCCTGTGCATCATTGTGACTGACTCTTCACTTGTGTTGACATTTACATTGACTCTCTAACCAAAACCCTATTGCTAAAGAACTTTTGTTCCAAATCCTATACTCACTTTTCTTCCTAAACTTACCGACTATCTTTCTAATCCAACTGACTATAACTATTTGAATGGATGTTCTCTTCTACATTCAATGATCCAAGTACAGTTCAGGTTTCTATTCAACCGGGTGAGGGGGTAGATTCTGCAGTTTGGCAACTGGGGACAGCACATTCTGGGAACAAGATTAGCAAAGAGTTCTCAAGATTTCAACAGTGTTTCGTTAAGTGTACAGAAAAACAGGAAGTGACAAGTACATATTTTATTAACCTTTCATTCCAAACTTCTTTTTCTGGCTACTTTTAATCATAAAAGTGATCTTTGTGGGGTGTCACATTCTATGTCTGCTAGTGGGGTATTACCATAATTTTAATTTGTCCAATTTGAGCTTGGAGAAAAGAAATTACAAGGTTGAGGAAACAGGGTTTTATAGTTAGTAATAATATGAGGATTATTATTGGACCGGCCAGGGTTGATAAAAACGTAATTAAACAGGGGGACTGTGTAAAAAAAGACTCAAACTACCCTTTTTGTGCCTCTCTCTCTCGTTGTTGCTCTTCAAGGCATCTTTTTAATTTACTCATAGATTTTCTTACAACTCCAGTATTGTCGACATAAAAACAACATTCTTCCCTCAATGAAGCACAAAGGCCCCCCTCTGTCATGAAAAGGAGGTCCAACCCTCGACTGTTCTGTAAAACAACTTCAGAGAGAGAGGTTAAAGATTCCTGCAAAGCTGTGATGGAGGTTTCTAAAATCTTTAAGTTTTGATCTATTGCTGCTTCTAATTGGGTCACTTGTTGTGTCCCATGGACCAGAGCAGTGGTTCTTGTGCCCAACCCTGCAGCAACTCCTATTCGTAATAGAATGGCTAAGGTAAGGGACATATGTTCCCAGCGGAACCGGGTTGTATGTCCCCCTCTTTGATCTTCAGATGAACCTGCGTCATGATAGAGCACTCTGGGAAACATCTGCACCATTTCACAATTAATCACATCTGTTGACCATTTCATGAAAACATAAACAATGTTTAAGTATATAGAATTATACTGTTGTAGGGACGGACAAGGCAAGGCACCTAAGATAGCACCAAAGACACGGAAACAGTCTTTTTTGGTTTCAACCAGATTCAGAGGGGATTGCTTCTGTTGTAATCAATTAATCCCCTGAAACCCAAGTTACGTAGTTTCAGAATTTTGTACCCAACACGTAAGGGAAGGGGCTCAGAAGTTCACAGTCTGCAGAAGTTCACAAAAAGCAGTTTTTGTTTCTGTTTTTTCCTAAGTTTGGGCAAGTTAACTTTTCAAGGACACCTGGGTGGGGGTGTCTTCCCTTTCTTTTTTTCCCCCTTCCAGCTGTTTCCATACAGCCCAGTTTGTAACTTCTTTATCTTAGAAATGTAGCCATCTCTGTGAAGCCCCAGCTCAAGGCCAGAGGCCTTTTTTTCAAATATTTTGTGAAAAACTAGTAAGGGTGTCTAGATCAGGAGTGCTGAATTTTTTAGCCAGTTGCCAAGGAGACCAGGGCAACACAAAAATAGGAAGTTTATCTACAGTGAACTCTTTTATAGGGACTCTTTTGCTGAAAGTCCTAAATCAGCCATGGTGAAGACTTCTGGAGAAGGTCAGTTAAGACTTTTCTGTGGGCCTGGTACAGAGGGGGACAATTTGGAAGGCAGGGATAAGAGCAGCTCTGTGG
This sequence comes from Callospermophilus lateralis, assembly GCF_048772815.1. Lineage (NCBI taxonomy): Eukaryota > Metazoa > Chordata > Mammalia > Rodentia > Sciuridae > Callospermophilus > Callospermophilus lateralis. The sequence continues at coordinate 68,198 of NW_027512604.1, forward strand.
ATCTGAGAATGAGGAAGGAGAGATGTAAAAGAATATTGGGAGAGGGCTTTGGGATCTTAATAGCAACAAAAACTTGAGCAGTAGAACAGATAGAACAGAGGGGGAGACGGGAGTGAGATTCCAAAAAGCCTGTGAGGGACTTTAAATTCTTAGTAACCTGTTTTTAGTGATGACAAAGCAACATTAAAGGCCATTTTCATTACACCTTGTATTAGGGTCTGAGGATTCTTCTCAGCGGGTTTGAGCTTTGCATTAGGTGGTAAGAGGACTGGGTGGGACCCGGTGCGGGCACTGACAGGAGAGGAGAGGAGTGAGTGAATGGAGTGGTACCTCAGTACCTGCGACCTCAGCAAGGGAGCAATGGTCTGAGAACCAGTCGAGATTTGGGTTTTTGATCTAGATATTGGAGGGGAGAAATCAAGTTGCTGAGGTGGGAGTGACAGCGGAGAGTCTGGAGCACAAGGCTGAGGGTGAGCATCTATTGGAGAAGCATAGTTCAGGATGTGAGCAAAGGAGAGAGAAGGCCTCCACATAGCGGAATCTCCTTTCACCCTTTTGAGCACTTGCAGAAGTTAAAAAGGTCACACAGAATTTGAGGATCTAGAGACCCCTCTGGGGGCCATCGGTTTTGGTTATCTAATTCGTAATATGGCCAATGCTGTGTACAGAATTTGATGAGGAGTTTGGGTTCCATCTGACTGTCCCTGTATGCTCACATCCCCATGACTTACAATAGAAGTCTGCTCTCCCCCCCCCCACAGCCGTGACTGTTTGTGGCTTTGATAGTCTGCCGGGCAAACATAGTAATCTATGCTAGCCAACCTGCATCTGGCTCACGTGTCCCTACATCTATAATGTTTGTTTCCATTGTCTATGGTACGGAAGGGATTTAATGGAATTTTAGTGGGATCCTGTTAATCAGGGATATCCCAATAGGAAAGACCTATAGCCAGCTGACAAATGACTGGGTGGAGAGATGGCCACCAGGTTCCTAAGGGGGCTGTATTCGAGATAGGCCATACTTCGTGTCCAGTAGGATTTGTGATCAGCCATCGCAGCTTAAGGGGCTGATGAGGGTTAAGACTACTGGTCGTCAAGGGGAGAATAAATATCTTCCAGGATCTTCTTTACAACCATTTGCGATGTTTCTTTTTTCTTCTTTGTTATTTCTTTTTTTTTTGTGTGTGTGGGGAAGGCTTCAATACATCCTGAAAATGTATGTTCAAAGACTAGGAGTTATTTAAGTCCATACCTTACTGGCTTAATTTCAGTAAAGTCCACTTCCCAGAATTGTCCTCGTCTGGTTCCTCATAGGTGCTTTCCTGCAGGAAGCTTGGAAGTGTAAGCTTTAAACAATTAATGGACCTGACAGGCTTTTGTTACCCATTCAGTTATTTCCTTTTGCTGTGAGTAGGTTAGTGGAAAACTGTGTTCTTGATCCTTCACGAATGAATGCAGTTTCTTTGAACAAAGGTGAGTGAGTTGATGAACATTTGCTACTGACATAGTTAGAGCCATGATTATAGGAGTAGTTACTGAAGGATTAAAAAATTCCACTTGGGGGCCTTCAGGGTTAAAAGTTATTTTGGCCCAGAGCTTGGTGAGCAGAACTCTGCCCATCAATGGGGCCAGGCATTCTGGGATTACTTGGAAGGAGTGATGGATTTTTCCTTTTCCCTGGTCCATGGTCCTCGTAGTTGTCAAAGCCCGATATTTATTTCTGTTAGACTCTTGAATTAGAGACCTTTTATTCGGTAGAGGGCCCAATGGGCCTTACGGGCTGAGTATATTCCCCCTGTATCTACTTCAAAGTTTATTGTGTTCCCCTCCACTTCAAAAGTTACCTTGAGGTCAGGGAGAGGATCTGAGCCCGGACTTTCTTAGTATTCCTCCAGAGTCAGAATATCTGGCTGGCATGGCTGTCTCTTTCTAGGGCACTCTTTGGGCCAGTGTCCTTTTTCTTTAGAGTAGGCACATTGATCTGAGGCCAGGGGTGGCCTCTAGTGTGTGCCCAGGTATCCCTTCCTGTCTCTCTGTTTCTTAATTTCTGGCCTATATGTTGTTGTGACCAGGACCTTAGTCAATGCCTTAGTCTGTCTTTTGTTTCTTTTATCCTCACTCAGCTCCCTTCTCTTCCTCAGTTTCTCTCTTAAAGTATACCTTCTCGGGTTCTCTGACTAAATCCCTCAAAGTCATATCTTGTAATCCATCTAAGCATTGTAACTTTCTTTTAATATCCAGGGCAGCTTTCCCAATAAAGGCCATTGTGACAGATGCCTTTTGATCCTCTGCCTGAGGATCGAAAGGAGTATGTCTCTTATATGCCTACATAATTATCTCTAGGAACATAGAGGGAGATTCATCAGGCCCTTAAATAATCTCTCTTACCTTGGACAAATTAGTTGGTCACCTAGCGGCCACTAAGATACCCACTATTAGAGCCTGGCGATAAGTGGACAGATGCTCCCTACCTTCAAAGGTGTTGGGGTCCCAGTTGGGTCGTTTCAAGAGAAAGCCGGCTTTGAATATATTGGGAAGTTTTGTCGGTCACGCATTTGGTCCGAGGATACTTTTTTCTAGCATCCAGGAGGATTCTCTTTTGTTCCTCTGTCATGAAGAGAGTCTCTAGGAGTTGTTGGCAGTCATCTCAAGTAGGTTGGTGTGAAAACATCAATGACTTCACCAGACCTGAGAGCCAGGTTGGGTCCTCGGTAAAAGGGGGATTGTTATTTTTCCATTTATATAGGTCTGAAGAGGAGAAGGCCAATACTGGTAGGCTTGCATTTTTTCCCTATGGCCATCGTCAATCATTGGCCCTTAGGGATGGAGGGAAGCAACACGGGAGTTCCAGGGTTTTCAATCACTTGCCACCGGCGAGTTCCTTTAGCAAGTCCAGCTTCCTCCAGGGGAGGAGGGGCTGTGTGTGACGCAGGGGAGTTATCTGGAGGGCCCTGGGCTGGCTTAGCTTCCTCCAATTGCGGAGAGGCTGAGTCAGCAGCTGGAGAATCACTTAGAGGGTGTTGGGGGTTGTGGGACAAGGGTAGAAGATAAGGAGGGGGACGAGAGTCAAGTAGAGTCAAATCTTGTGACTCAGGGAGAACAGAGGGTGGAGGAGGAGGAGGAGCAGAGGGGTTGAGAGATCGTGGGGGAAGGAGTAGGAACGGGGACACAGCAAGGAAAGGCTTCACCCACGGAGGAGGAGATTTGCAGAGGTCCTGCCAAGTTAAGGTATATTCCTGTTTATCAGTATGGCTATGTGGCCCTGGCTGTAAGACAATATCTCTGTCTATTTAAATTAGTGGGAAGTAGAAAGATCCTTCTAGGGGCCATCCGAATCCAAAGGTGGGCCATTCTGTGGCACACAGAGTCTGCCAGGTCCAACGTTTTACTGAAAAAGAAACATTCTGAGCCCTTAAGCGGACTTTGGTCCATAGATCAAGGGTCAGGGACAGAGGCATTGAAGTGATCTGTCCCATAATGAAAGATACACAAACATTAAATCAACGACACAGGACACAGACAAGTGAAAACAATAAAGACAGGCAATGGACGTCCAACACTGAGACCAAGACTGAGCAGGTGGCAAAACCCGATGGGCTGGCAATACCGAATCTGAAACAAAGTATCACTGAGTCGAGGAGACTATTATTCCTCGATTCCCGAGTCCTCTGTGGCGTCCCCCAGGGACTTGGCTTGTGGCTCTGTGACACGTCTGCCAGCCACCATCAAAGAGAGCTCACACACTTCATCGACAGCCATTTTGCCAAGCCCTAACCTGAAACCTGAAACCAGAAAGAGGTGCCTTACTTACCCTGAGAGTAGCCCATTGGGGTCTCTCGTTCACCACTGCTGGATTTCGGTGGAACCTCCATATATAAATATCGGAAGAGCATTGGGGGAAGAGACCACCAAGAGGCTCTCTCATGCAAAAACAAAGGGTTTATTGGGGGTCCAGCATGCTGGGGCTCAGAGCTCATTTGAATAGAGCAGAGAACCCTGAGAACAACTTAAGCAGAGCTTATATACTTTCCTTGAAGAGGGCAGGGAGGAAAGTTTATTGATGGGCCTGGGTGGGTGAGCAGTTTGCGTGCAACTGGGTGAGGGAGTACATTCTGAAGTTTGGCAGTTGGGGACAGCACATTCTGGGAAAAAGATTAGAAATCACTTCTCAAGATTTCAACAGTGTTTTATTAAGCATACAGAAAAACAGGAAGTGACAAGAATCTATTTTATTAACATTTCACTACCGACTATACTTTGCCAGATTTCCTAAAGTCTCTATTGTTATCTGCATTCCTACATATTTTCCCCAGTTCATCATTGTGATTAATTCTTCACATGTGCTGACATTTACATTCACTCAATACCCGAAACCCTATAGCTAAAGAACTTTTGGTCCAAATCCTATACTCACTCTCCTTTATAAACATACCGACTATCTTCCTAATACTACTGACTATCCATTTTGACTGGAAGTTCTCTTTGAAAATCAATCATCCAAGTTACAAGGTCCTATGCTTAATACCCAATCAAGGGCCCAATGCCCTTCTGGGCTTCAAATCTTACCTAGATTTTTGTTTTCAGATTCATATATTTTACCTATATATTCTTGAAAATATCGCAGGTTCCCAATACCATTATTCATCCAGCAGAATGATTTCTATTCCAAATCAAACCTGTTATTAACCCTAACCATACACTGTTCCCTCAATCTAACTTTAGAGAAGAGCAAGGACAGAGTTGGTCTTAAAATACAGGAATTTAGGGGATTTTCCAACTGCTGAGAAACTCAAAGGTCTATGCGCAAATGATCCCTAGAGAAGTTGTAGGCACCTATGAAGGAACTGAGAGAGCAAAAGTCATCTTTCATTGCAAACAACCTGGTCAGCATGAAGGGATGTGTCTGAATCAGCCTCTCTCTTCTTTATGTAGAGAAGAAGGACCAAACGAGGCCTCTGTGGAAAGCTGTTCCCGGTTACCTATGTTTGATATACCATTCTAACTTGTGAAAGTGTCAAAGGAATTAGGGACAGCCTCCATTTCATGGGACCTTTGGAAGCAAATGTTAGGACAACGTGCTTGCCAAGGCATTGACCTCATTCAGTTCCTGAAGGAAGTGACCTCACCTCACATTCTTGGTGATGGAACTCTCTGAACTTGGGATCCAGGCATCCTGGCACACAAATCTAGTCCCAGGCCCAGTCCCAGTGGTCTCACTTCTTTTGATTTACCAAAGACAGAGTCAGTCTTTCTTGGTATCTACTGATTTGAGGATGGCCAAATGCCAGGAAAGCTCTGAAGAGTGGCCTTTCCTGAGTAAGCAGGAAGTGGCTCACTGTTGTCTCCTGACAAGTTCACAGAGTTGGCCAAGGAAACCAGATCTGAGACAGAACAGGCCATTTGATTTGAACATAGTACGGCCCACCAGTCAGAGGTCACACCCGATAGTCAGAGACCTACTTTGGGAAAGGAGGTGAATTTGTGGGTGTGAGTGTGTGTTTGTGATTTTGTCTCATTTTCTGAGAATAGGTAGGAAAGGCAGTTTGTTTGGTTTGGAGTGGACGATTTCTAACAAGTGATTTGACAAGGCGAGTGTTTTTATGTCTGTGTATCCCACTGTGTCCATGGTTGTAGACATTAGAAAAGAGAATGCATCAAAGGATGTGTCCAGGCTAGTAGAAAGCTTACCAGAATTCTTTCTGCCCAATGTATGAAAGGAATGCGGCTTGCCTTATGGATGGGTAACACCTGCTATCTTCCTAAGTTCCTGTTTTCTTCCTGAATTCTGGCCACTCTCCAGAATAGGCTCATGATTTTGTGACCAAGATATGTACCACCTCCAAGCTCTGTGACATGGCCATGTACTGGATAGCTGAAGGGAATGGCGAGCATCTCAGAAAATTCAGATATCAGTGTGACCAGGAAAGTCTCAATGGAGAAAAACTGCTTTGGGCCTTTTGATAACCTAATGTTCTGTTGCCCTGAATGTCAGGAAGGTCTTTGCCTCATGCCACCCCTTTGTGAAGCCTGAAGAAAACAGTTTTCAAATGGAAATGAATATGGATCACCTGTGGCTCTTTGCTTAATTGCTTTGAAAAGGGATGTGTCTGAATCAGCCTCTTGGCCCTGTGTGAGGTTGTGGCTTAGATACTCAGCACGTGGTGGATGTAAAGAGAGATCCCATGTGTGCATCCAAAACCAAAATGGCCAAAAAGCAGTCCTTGTGGATGAAGTCTGTCGCCTTCCTCTTTAAAGTTCTTGAACTCCATCAAGTGAGAATAGGGATCCTTTGGGTCAAATGGGTTCTTCAAAGACCTGCAGAGGAGCTTGTGTTTTCTCATGACTGCAAATCACATAAAAATATATACCTGACACTCAGTTTTCCACAAATTGGAGAAGCATAGAAGTATTAACGTCTAGCATATTTGATCACTCCTGTTTCACATGAAGGGTGTCCAGACCACCCTGAATTTACGCCAATGAGGGGCAAGGGAGTTATTTTGGACACTCTCTTGGACTCCGCCACTCATGGAAACCTTCAGCCAGAGGTTGTGATTAGTGTCTATATGGAAGAAGATGAGGGCCATATGGGAGAGTTTTGGTTTTAATTTTGGTCATTTGTGTCCGGTTGGAAGACATGACTGGGACCACCTGGGCTTGAACTCTGGTGTGATTCCCCTTAGAGACTGAATTCAGAGAAGTATTGCCATGAATTTTGTTGGGATTTTAGGAGTCCACCCATGAGAATCACCCTTGGAAACTGAGATCTAGGCCCAGGGTGGCTTTCCACAGAGCCCTGGGTATCTCAGCCAGAAGATCACATGATTTAATTCAGAAAAACTTGTCAGCCATTGTTGAGAGTCACAACACCCATGGACGTCACATTGTAGACCTCAATAGGCCTGGCTTCATGTGACATTTTGGCCACTCTTTGGGAAGCCTTGCCTGTGAGAGTTCTACAGAGCATTCATTGAAATGAGCTTCTTCACCATTTAAAGGTTCCTGAATGAATTGAAACCCACAGTACCTGCAACGTCATCCTTGAAAAATGCCTAGATAAATACCATGAAATTTTTGAAATTCCCATGACCAGGTGGCACTGGAGAAACTTTGGATGTCCTGTTGCTGATCGTAAATATGCAAGACAGTGCCTTGATTGAGTGGGTTTCATGAAAATGGTGTAGAACAGAGATGCCAGTATGTTGGAACCTGCTGAGTAGTGGGCCTAGAGCAGTGGTAGGCAGGTGAGTGATAAAAAATTTGTGGTGGGGCCATGTGGATCTGCCATTGGATCCCAAATGGCTTGTGACTTACATGGTGCAGCCAGCAGACCCTTCCATGTAAAGGCTTCTGGTTATATGGAGATGTTTCCGGGCAATGTTTAGAATCAGGTTACTATGGACATGGGGCCAAGCTATGTGGGATAGAAGCCTGGTTGGTGCATTCTCCTGCAGACCCTGACCAACCACACATGAAAGAATTGCCTCCAAAACTGTGTCCCAGTTGAACTTCTTTTATTTCATGAAGCAAATGCCAAAGTCCCAGTGCAGCAGCAAGAAACACCACGAAAAGTGGAGGATGACCAAATGGCTTCCCAGTCCACATGGGAATACCCTTAGCCCCCAGTGGCCACAGTTTACTTACAAAGAGAGAATTCAGCACTGCTGCCTCATGTTCATTGGAAAATAAGAAACCATGTCCTCCAGGTCACATAGATGCAGACACAGCTTTGATAGTCTCACTAAAAAGAAGCTAAAGCTCCTAACAACAACATATATTTCAAGTGCCCAAACTCAGAGGCAGTTTCTCAAGAAGTATTTAGGCCAGCAGAGCTCCATGTTTATGGAGTGTTTACCCTGTCCCATACTAGGGAAACTCCTCTACCACTTCCAAGGTTGTAAACTCCTGAGCATATTATTCACAGATTTTATTACTCTTCTCCTCTAATTGTGTCTTACTTTGGGCGAAAAAAATGTCAAGGAATTGTTCTGGATGAGAGTGGGAAGATTTTGTTTAGCACATATTTGCATACACATTGGATTCATTTTTCTATTTTACATTTGAAATACTGAATCCCTGACACTAACACATGCCCTGCTAGATTCTGAATACTAATCCTAATATGATGGAGAAAAATAACGGAAACAGAATAGAAATACAAGCAGTTCAGAGGAGGCATGTTGTATACTTGGACTTGCCTTTTGCATTATATAGGGTAGGAGTTATAAATCTAGTCAATGTTTTGTTGAAATAGTTTTCCATGTGCTTTTAAAGTTAACAAATATGTGAATTCCTGTCTCCCTTTCTCTGTATTCTATTCAGCACATGTATTTTTATATGCACATATAGAATCCTACCTGGTATCACACGTACATTCTTGTGAGTTACATGACTTGGCAGATACAAAGTGTGAGAAGAGATCACTCCTCTTAAACGCTGTTTGACCTGAAAATTCAACCTATGGGTGAGCTTCCTAGTTGAAAAAAGTTATACATAAATCCATATCCAGTAAAATGAATATTTTTGGATCTGTGGATGATACATATTTCACGGTGTAATTCGATTGGCATATATATTGCTAATTTTTAAAATCTGTGTGTGGATATATATATATATATATATATATATATATATATATTCTCTCCAGATATTTCAAAATATTTAATATATGTGTCTTATTATACACTCCCTAAATTCATTCATGATTATGTATGTGGATTTATAATCAACTTTTCACAAGATTATTCTCAGAAATATTCATTCACCTGATATACGTATTTTTTTTCCTACTATTGAAAACTAACTTCAGTGAATGGTGCATATAAATCCTAATATTTCTACAGTAACTGATCCATTTTCACATCAATGTAAGTAGATTCCAATGGGACATGATAAGTATTTTGAAGTTCATTTTTATTCAAAACTAGTACATTACTATTTCTTCAGTTTATGCACATTATTGGATATATATTTCATCCACAAGTTCACAAATTTATAGGCATTTATTTCACTTTCAATCACTTTCTGCTTCAGAAAACACGTGTTCCGCCATGTTTCAAACTGGTCTTTTCATGAGACTTCTTTCCAAACACATTATTTTTGATTTCCACAATCACTTTTGAAGCAAAACTCACACACTCTTCATGATAAACCATAACCTAGGATTACAATTAGACGTATAACTAGTTGTTATGAATGATTATATATCAATATATGATTTCTTATGTATTTTCAGATATCAATTCAATACATTATTTAAAGTGGAACCAGTTATATTATTTATTAACTGTATGGTCTATTCATGCATTATCTCTATATTCATAGACACAGGGTACACCTATTTTTACCCTCAATACTAATTTATACGTTTTCAAAATATTCCTCAAAAAATGGTGGAAGAAATACTCATGTCACCTGATCTATATATACATTATTTCACAGTAATATTCTGGACAAAAAAATCAAAGGTCACCCTTAAGGTTGTACCAAAGCCTAAATGGAAAGTGAGCATGGATTACTAAAACCTTCCATGTCCAGGTGGCCTAATGCTCTCAAATGTCAATCTTATTGGTGACTACATTTTTGTTTCTTCCTAAGATTATATATTCAACCTCAAGCCTGTTGAAAATGTCTAATCCTATCACTCACTTTATACTTTGCCTGATTTAGTAATGTCTCTATTTATATCTATTTTCCCCTGTTCATCATTGTGACTGACTCTTCACTTGTGCTGACATTTACATTCACTGTCTACCTGAAACCCTATTGCTTAAGAACTTTTGGTCTAAATCCTATTCTCACTCTTCTTTGTAAACCTACTGACTATCTTTCTAATCCTACCGACAATCCCTTTTTGAGTGGATGTTCTATTCGACATTCAATCATCCAAGGTACAAGCTCCTATGCCATTGTATATAGATTTATCTGAGACATTTTTGCAGAAAATAATTCAAAGCTAAGTGTACCAATTAAGGGCCCAATGCCCTTCTGGACTTCATATCTTCCCTAGATTTCTGTTTTTATACTTATATTTCACCTATATATTCTTGTAAATATCATAGTTTCCCAATACGATTATTCGTCATGCAGAAGGATTCCTAACCCCAAATTGAACATGTTACTAACCCAAACCATACACTGTTCTCTCAATCGAACTTTACAGAACAGCAGGGACAGGGTTGCTCTTAAAACACAGGAATGTAGGGCATGTTCCACCTGTTGAGAACATCAAAGGTCCATGCAGAAATGATCCCTTGAGAAGATGTAGGCAGCTACGAAAGACCTGAGAGAGATAAGTCATCTTCTATGGCAAACAACCTTGTCAGCATGAAGGGATGTGTATGAATCAGCCTCTCTCTTCTTAATGTAGAGAAGATGGACCAAACCAGTCCTAGGTGGAGAGCTGTTCCCGGGTGCCCATGGTTTATATACCATTCTAACTTGTGAAAGTGTCACAGGAAGTAGGGGCAGCCTCCATCTCATGGGACTCTTGAAAGCAACTGTTAGGACAAAGTGGTTGTCAAGGCAATGACCTCATTCAGTTCCTGAAGAAGTGATCTACCTCACTTCCTTGGTGATGGAACTCTCTTAACTTGGGATCCAGGAAGCCAGGCACCCGGAGCCAGTCCAGTCCCAGACCCAGTAGGCTCACTTGTTTGAATTTACCAAGGAGAGTGTCAGTCTTTCTTGGTACCTACATATGTGAGGATGGCCAAATACCAGGAGAGCTCTGAATAGGGGCCTTTCCTGAGAAAGTAGGTAGTGGTTCACCGCAGGCTCCTGACAACTTCACAGAGTTGGCCAAGGAGACCAGATCTGAGATAGGACAGGCCATTTTGGGGGAACATAGTATGGCCCACCACTCAGAGGAAACTCCGGATAGTCACAGAGTTACATGGGGGAAGGAGGTGTCTATGTGGGGTGGGTGTGATTTTGTGGTTTTTTCTCATGATCTGAGAATAGGTAGGAAAGACGGTTTGTTTGATTTGGAGTGGTCTTCTTCTAGTAAGTCGTTGGACAAGGCAAGTGTTTCTATTTTTGTGTATCCCACTGTGTCCGTGGTTGTAGACATTAGAAAATAGAATGCAACAATTGATATGTCCTGTATAGTAGAAAGATTCCCGGCATTCATCCTGCCCAATTTATGAATGGACTGCAGCTTGCCTTATCCATGGGCAACACCTGCTACCTTCCTAAGTTCCTGTTTCTTCCAGAATTCTCACCACTCTCCAGAATAGTCTCATGGTTTTGTGTCCAAAATATGTACCACCTCCAAGCTCTGTGACATTGCCATGTCCTGGATAGCTGAAGGGAATGGCGAGCATCTCAGAAAACTCAGATATCAGTGTGACCAAGAAAGTCTCAGTGGAGAAACCATGCTTTCGGCCTTTTGCTTATCAATTGTTCTGTTTCCCTGAATGTCAGGAAGGTCTTTGCCTCAGGCCACCCCTTTGTGAAGCCTGAAGAAAACAGTTTTCAAATGGAAATGAATGGGCATCACCTGTGGCTCTTTGCTTAATTGCTTTGGAAAGGGATGTGTCTGAATCAGCCTCTTGGCCCTGTGTGAGGTTGTGGCTTAGATTCTCAGCACCTGATGGATGTAAAGAGAGATCCCATGTGTGCATCCAAAACCAAAATGGCCAAAAGAGCAATTATTGTGAATGAAGTCTCTCGCATTCATTTGTAAGGTTCCTGACCACCATCAAGTGAGAATACGGATCCTTTGGTTCAAATGAGTTATGCACAGCCCTGCAGAGGCTAACCCATAGGTTTTTGGGTTTTCTCATGGCTCCAAATCATATAAAGAATCTATACCTGACAGTCAGTAGGCCTCAAATTGGAGATGCAGAGCAGTATTAACAGCTGGCCTATCTGATCACTCCTGGTTCACCGGATGAGTATCCAGGCCACCTTGACTTTAGGCAAATGAGGGGCAAGGGAGCTTATTTTTGACACTGTCTTGGGCTGCACCCCTCATGAAAAACTCCAGCCAGAGGTTATGATAAGTGTCTATATGGAAGAAGATGAGGGCCATGTGGGAGTGTTTGGTTTTAATTGTGGTCATTTGTTTGGCGGTTGGAAGAGATAACTGGATCCACCTGGGCTTGAATTCTGGCATGATTCCTCTTAGAGACTGAGTTCTGGAATTTACCTCAAAGAAGTATTGCCATGAAATGTGTTGGGATTTTAGGAGGCCACGCATGAGATGCGCCCTTGAAAACTGAGATCGAGGGCCAGGGTGTCTTTCCACAGTGCAGTGAGAATCTCAGCCAGGATATCACATGATTTTATTTTGAAAGACTTGGCAGCCATAATTGAGAGTCTAAACACAAATGGAACTCATATTGTAGACCTCAATGATCCTGGCTTCATGTGACCTTTTGGCCACTTTTTGGGAAGCCTTGCCTGTGAGATTTCTCCAGAGATTTCATTTAAATGAGCTTCCTCACCACATAATGGTTCCTGCATTAATTGAAACGCACAGTGACTCCAACTTCATCCTTCAAAAATGGCTAAATAAATACTATCAAATTTCTGAAATTCCCATTACCAGGTGGCACTGGAGAACCTTTGGATATCCTGTTGCTGAACATGAGTGAAATAATTCCCCACGCAATGACACTTCACCGGGAGAATTCCAATTTTATTGCTAAAAGCTGTGTGCTTATATAGAACTAAGGGGGAGATGGTATGGCTTAGATAAATGGCAGCAACCCGTTTATTGACAAGTTCTTTCAAATATCAGCTCCAGAGCCCAGGAATTAGTTCTCATTGGGGCTAAGGTTCCCCACAAGTGAGATTTGAAATTGGCGCTGGCGGGAGAGTTCACAAGGGCGGGAACTTTTTGCGCCACTGCAGAAATGAAGAAGGTAGGATGAAGAAGTCCTTAGGTGCCATGTTGGGGTTTTTCTCTGGGGTATGGCTGCCATTTATTCTTTTCCCAACATTCCACCCTTTTTGTTTTCTTAGGAAGTGCGGCGTCATTTGTCAGATCTGGCTGCTTCCTGCTGTGTGGGGGTGGTGTGGGGCCTAGAAAGAGAAGTGGAGGAATGCTCAGGGGGCAGGTATGGGGATATCATGGCAGCCAGAAATAAAACCCAGTGGCTATAGACAGCTATTTTCATAGGGGTGAAGTCAATGAATGTTCCCTGAAGCCAAAGATGTCGATGGCATGGAACCAGTCCTGGATGGAAGAGATTGTTGGTATCAGCCACTGGTCCTGTAACAGAGACTCAAGGAAATACTGGAAGCGTTGCCTGGACATGGTGTCGCCAGCACCTGAAGAAGATCAGAGCGAATAAAAACAGAATGAAGAGAAAAATTAAAGCAAATGTCAATTTTTGGCAGAAGTTCCATGTGGGGGGACTGACATAGAAGAGGCCAAGGGCCATGAGAAAGCTTAGAAGGTGGTAAAGACTATGAATCCAGGATGGCAGATTAAGAGGTTCTCCGAGCTCGTTGTCTCCTGCTGTCTAATACCCGTTGCATTCCATCGTGCCTGGTAGTGAGCTTCATCACTGAGTGAACTGTTCTCTTGGAGATGTTGGGGATTCATCGGTCATCAGAGGCTGGTAGTACTAAGCAAAAGCTGGTTGAAAGTTTGATTAGGAATTTTATGCAGTTGGGTTTGAAGGCACTTCATTATGCAGGGCAAGAGAGCACAAAAAAGGAGCATCCAAATAATTGGCCCCAAGATATGTAGTAAGTACATGGCAAGATAGGATTGGAAGAACCCCGTTATGGGATTGGAGGAGGTAGGTTTGAGCAATTGGGTCGATAATTCCTGCAATTTAACAACATTTTTTTTTATTAGCCCAGATTCATTAACATAATAGCAAAATTCCTCTCTGAGGAATAGGCATGTAACCCCTTTTTCTGCAGTGAGAAGATCAATTGCCCTTTGGTTCTGTAAAGCCACTTGTGCCAATGAAGTAACCTGCCACTGCAAGGAATCCAGAGACTCAGCCATGGTATTGAGTGTTTCCTGCAGTTTATGTTGAAGGTCATTGGATCCCATAGAGTATGACCTATAGCTCCACCAGAGAGTCCGAGACCCGTAACTGAGGTTGTTAAAATGAGGCCTACCAGAACCGGCAGAAAGACTACCCTACGGGTGCGGGAAGGTAGGGCCAACTGTCAGAATTCGGTGGGAGTATACAAAGATAGCTGAGGAACTACAGTAACCAAGAAACAGGCGCCAGAGACATTGATGGTTGAGGTACTTAAAGACCCATTACACCAGAGGAAATGTCCAGGTTGCATAAACACAGGGCTCTATGGGGTGCTGTAGCTCAAGGAACAAATGGGTAAAGGATTCATTATTGGCAGGTGGAAACAGATGAAAGGAAATAAAGTATTGGTGGAATAACTTTCCCACAGTGGGATACGTGTCACATGTAGGGGTTGTCCTTTTTAGAGAAATTGTAGGGTTTTGCTGGAATATTTCCTGCCGCTAATGGGACCGCTGCTAGAAGTGGACGACTAAGTGAAGCACAGAGAAAGCACTGAGAAGTAGGCACAGAAAGAGGGGTGGAGTTTAATAATCAAAAAGTTTGGTGTAGCAAATTGAGCCATGTGGGAGGGGGACCTGAGAGGGTTGAAGGCTCTGAATCCTCTTTGGATGAGCTATGGATATGATCTCGAAGTTTTGATTCTGAGTCCTTAATGTGTTTGACTACCTGGATGGTTGCCTTAGGTGGCGTAATCAGGGTGCGGCCAATAGTCATCCACCCTGTGAGTCTGGCTGAGGTTGTCCGAGCATAGACAGCAAACTCAACATAGCCCCATCGTTTGGCCTTGGGGTCAGGTTTATCTAAAGTATACCATCCATTGTTACTGGATGAAGAGCCTTTATGCCACTTTATGTAACTAGAAGTCCACCCTTCAGGGTAACCAAATGAGTGGTAAGAATAGCTACCACGTTCATCATGGAACATGCATGACCAATAGGGGCACCCATTATAAATCTCAGGCCACCAATGACAATAGTCTTTTGTTTGATCAAAAAGGAAGCAAATGAAAGGCCAGTTCCAGCTACCAGGGACGAAGGTCCTTGAAGGTGACAATTTTAGGGAAATAGAGGTGCAGTTGTGGATGAAGCAAGTAGTTGCATCCACTGCGCAGACCTTCTGCATGCCATGTTCTGAGTATCATTCCCGAAATGTGAATAAATGCATGGTAGGTGAGGAGGGTAAAGACCAGTCCTGACAGAGCACAGAAAATAAGCAGAGCACAAAAAACAAGCAGTTAGAGAAGACTAGGGTGTTGGGAGAGCTCATTGTGCCTTCTTTAAGAGGAATTGGGCTGCAAGGAAAACCGTGTGAGCCACAACTAAAATGGGTGAGATGGGTGTGGAGAGCAGGAGTAAAGGGGAGGTTCAGTAGGTGATTCTTGGAGTTCCTCTGGGGTGGCCCTGTCTTCAGCAGGTGGGGCCTCCTGGTGATGTGGCTTCAACCTAGACATGTGAATCCAGGGAGTGAGACAGTTGTCTGGTAAGGAGAGTTTGGCGGCGGTAAGGGTAAAGAGAATGACAGGATAGGGGCCTTCCCATTTTGCGGCAAGAGTCCCTTTCTCCTCTGGGGTATTATAATAGACTAGACTAACAGGTGTTAAGGGAGGAGTGTTTGGAAGAGGAGACTGGGTCCGGAAGAAGCCAGTACTGATATTTCCAGAGTTCCGAGCGGAGATGGAGCAAGAGAGGCAAAGACAAATCTCGGGTGAGAGGTCCTTGTGAAATGACCAACCCTGGGGTTATAAGAGGTCTTCCATAAATTATCTCAAAAGGAGACAGTAAAGATGGTTTCTTAGGGAGAGCTCTGATTCGAAGCAAAGCCAAGGGAAGGAGTTTGAACCAGTCTATGTTTAATTCCATTGTCAATTTGGTAAGGACTTCCTTTAGAGTACGATTTACCCTTTCCACTTTCCCTGAAGCCTGGGGGAAATATGGACAGTTGAAATGCCACTTGAAGGAGAGGGCTTGAGAGACCTTTTGTGTGATCCTAGAAGAAAACTCAGGGCCATTGTCATATTGTAGGGAAGTGGGCATACCAAACCTGGGGATGATGTCTGTCAGTAAGATTGAAGCTACAGTGGAAGCCTTTTTATTGGAAGTGGGAAATGCCTCAACCCAACCAGAGAAAGTGTCCACAAAGACAAGGAGGTATTTAGTGCGCCATACTTTTGGCATGTTGGTGAAGTCTACCTGCCAGTCAGCAGCGGGAATGTGTCCCCGGGCTTGGTGGAAAGGGAAAGGTTTGGGCCTTAAAGGAGTATGAGGGTTGGTCCGCTGACAGATCTGACAATTAGAGGCTATATTCTGTAGCATGGCTTGTCAGAGGGGGTGAGGGAAAAGAAACTCTGTAAAAAGAGGGTCAAAGACTGAGAATTGGAAAGGAATAGAGTATGAAGGAACTTGAAAAGATGCTTGTTCTTACTGAAAGACGTAGGGGCTTCAGATGAGCTGTCTAAAGTGGCCATTATATGTCCCCCATGGAGGCCATAATTGAAAGTGGTAGCAGCCATTCGTGCCGCCTGGTCAGCTTTGGCTTTGCCCTCAGTGATAAGAAAGCCGTCCTTCTGATGGGACCTACAATGGACAACTCCCAACTGGGTGGGTAAGTGGCCTCTATTAGATTTGTTATAAAAGCTGAATTAGTGATCGCATTACCTTTGGTGGTAAGTAGGCCTCGCTACTTTCAAATATCAGCATGGGATAATAAGATATGGAAGACATATTTTGAATCAGTTTAGAGGGTGAGGGATTTGCCTTGTGCTAGAAGGCAGGCACGAGTGGATGCTATAAGTTCAGCCTACTTGTCTGTAGTTCCTGAAGGCAAAACTTTGGCCTCTATAATCTCAGTGGCTGAAAATACAGCGTATCCAGAGTAATGAGATCCGTTCTCCCTAAAGGAACTGCTGTCAGTAAACCAGATAAGGTCAGGCTTGCTGAGTGGTCTCTCAGAAATGGAAGAATGACAGGGGAGGAAATCATCTAAGGTTTCCAAGCAATTATGAGTTGGTATGTGAGACATGGGAGTCATTGGGAGCAGTGAGGCAGGGTTCAGTGCAGAGCAGGGGAGGAAAATAATATTAGGGTTTTCCAGAAAGGAAGTGAGGGGCGACAGAAATCTGGATGTAGGGAGAGTTTGAAGGCCCTTTTAAGCTAAAAGATCCTTCAAGTGATGTGGGGAGTGGATAGTTCAAGGGGCCCCAAAAGTCAGCTTAGAGGCTTCTTTGTGTAAAATTTGTCCAGTAGCCAGAGCTCTTAAGCAAGGGGCCCACCCACGGATGGTAGGGTCTAGTTGCTTGGACAAATATGACACAGGTGCAAATGTACGCCCATAGTTTTCACCTAAGACCCCAAGTGCTTGCCCCCCTTTTTCATGGACATATAGATGAAATGTTCTTGAAAGATCTGGAAGGTGAAGGGCAGGTGCCTTTAAGAGGAGTTGCTGAAGCCTGCGGAAGTGGTAGATGGGAAAGGAGGCAAGAGATTCACTAGGGGGTCCCTTTGCTAGGTCATACAGGGGTTTGGAGAGAAGAGAATAATTTGGGATCCAGGCCCTAAAATAACCTGCTAATCCTAGGAATGATAGTATTTTGGCTTTCGTATAGGGCACTGAAAGATCACAGAGCAGTTGCCTCCTATCCAGTGTTATTTCCTTTTTTCCGGGTGTAAGGCAAAAACCAAGAGAGGTGACCGAAGACTGGGAAACCTGGGCCTTGTGGGGAGACTCCCTATATCCCTTGTCTTCTAGGAATTTATGAAGCTGGGCGGTGTGGGATTGAGAGTGTTCCCAGAAAGACTACATAGAAGAAGGTCATAGACATATTGAAGTAGAGTAGAGTCAGGACAGGTCAGGTGAAAGGATGTGAGGTCCTGGGCAAGAAATTGGCCAAAGAGATGGGGGCTATGCCTGAATTCCTGTGGGAGGACAGTCCAGGTAAGCTGATGAGAATGGCGGGTGTGAGAGTCAGTCCATGAAAAAGCAAAGATATCCTGAGATTCTGAGAACAAGGGAATAGAAAAGAATGCATCTTTTAAATCTAGGACTGAGAAGTGAGTAGTAGTGGCATGGATCTGAGAGAGGAGGGTGTAAGGGTTGGGCACTAGCGGGTGGATGGGGTCCACAGAGGAGTTGACAAGGCGAAGTTCTTGAACCAGCCTGTAGGACACGTTAGGTTTCTTAACTGCCAGAATGGGTGTCTTGAAAGGAGAGTGTGTAGGCCTAAGATACCCCTTTCATAATAAGTCCTGGATGATGGGTTCTAATCCAAGGAGGGATGTGGTTGTGAGTGTATATTGTGGTTGACTAACATATCTTGAAGGGTCCCGTAAGACAATATGAATAGGACTGCATTTAGCCATAAAGGGTGTAATTGTGTCCCAAACCTCAGGGTTAAATGGTTTAGATAGTCGTGGGAGAGTGCATGAAGGAGGTGTATCTGCCCCTAGGAATATCATGAGGAAATGAGAGGTAGGAGAGGTGTGGGGTGATAAGTGAATGGTGACTTTTAATAGTGAGAGTATGTCCCTTCCCAGAAAGGGAATGGGGCAATGGCTCATAACAAGAAAGGAGTGAGTGAAGGACAAAAGGGATCGCTGCATATAACATGATTGGGGGGTTTGAGGAAAAATCTTTTTACCTCCTACCCTGACAATAGGAGTTTTTGAGGGTGTGGTAGGACCCTAATACTCCCTCAAAATCGAAAAAGCGGCACCAGTATCCAAGAGGAAGTTAATGAAGCGTCCATCCACCAGGAAGGTGACCCTAGGCTCTTGATTCTTGATGGTAATAGTCTGGAGGGAAGGCCCAGGACTCCGTCAATCCTCCTCTGCCAAGCCCAGGTGAGGCTGGGGTTGCTGGGCAGCAGACCAACCTCCCTTCTGGGTTGTTGGGCAGTCTGCCCCCCAGTGTCCACTTTGATGGCATTTTGCGCAGGGGTTGTAGGGTGTCCTCGGCGAAGAACAATTCCTGGTCCAATGTCCCTCCTTACCTCATTTGAAGCAAGCTCCAGGGGGGGTCATATTGGGACGGCATGGTGATGGCCTTCTCTGAATGAGCTGGGCCAACATTCGGAATTTGGCATTTTCAGCCCTCTGCCTACGGAATTCACTTTCATCCTCTCTACCATGAAAAACCTTGAAAGTGACAGCAAGGATTTTGGTCTGAGGAGTAGCAGGGCCCTGTTCAAACTTTTTAAGCTTGGCTTTAATGTAAGGGTAGCTTTGGGCCAGAATATATGTCATTAAGACATGACGGCCATCAGGGGTTTCTGGGTCGAGGTTTGTGTACTGCTGAAGGGACTTGGTTAGTCTATCCAGGAATTCTGAAGGTGTTTCCTCCTTCCTTTGAATGACCTCCTGCATCTTTTGAAAGTTAACAGCCTTGCGGGTGGCCTTTTTCAGTCCCGCCAAGAGGCAGGATGTAAAAAGGTCACTAGACTGTAAGCCCATAGGGGATCCTGCTCTGGGACAGCATGAGGGCCTGTGGGTGGTTATGATTGGTCCTATGATTTTCATCAGCATGGGCTTGGGCTAGCTCCCAGAACCATTGCCTTTCCTTGGGGAGAAGTTTATTGGCCAAGAGCATGTAGATGTCATGATGAGTGAGGCTATATGCTTGCAGTACCCATTGAAACTCCCGAATGTAAGTGGTGGGGTCAGTGGTGAAAGAGCCTAACTTCCTCTCTAGCTGAGTAATGTCCGACATGGAGAAGGGCACGTGGACTCTGATGACACCCTTGGGACCAGCTACCTCACGAAGGGGTGCGATTGTCTTGGGGGTGGGAAGGAGTCCCTTATACCTGGTAACAGGAGGACTGAAAGAGGCAGGCGGTGGACAGGAAGGAAAGGGAGGGGAATGGAATGTCTCTGTGGAAGAGGAGGAGGTGGAGCAGGCAGAAGAGTGGGGAAGGGAGGGGGATGAAATGGAAGGTTGAGGATCCGTGGAATCAGGCAGAGGAAGAGGAGGATTTTGCGGGAGAGAAGGGTCAGTTGGGGCTTGGGGATAAGGTGGGGGTTGATCTGCTGGGTCGAATGAGGAAGAATCTGCGAAGTCAGGAGTAGAACTAGGGGAAGAGAGGGGTTTGCAAGCAAGAAGCACCTGAGAGGGAGGGCAGGAGGAGCAGAGACAGGGTGCTGTGCGAGAAGGCTAAAACATTCAATACAGGGAATCTCACTCCACTTTTTCAGATGCTGGCAGTAATTAAAAAGGACCAAGAGGAGGTTTGGATCTAAGGAGCCTTCTGGAGGCCAATGATTGCCATTATCCAGTGGATATGTAGGCCAATCTTGGGTACAGAATTTGGTTAGAAGTTTGGGCTTGATGTCTGGTGTGAGGGAGAGTGTGGCCAGATTTTTTATTAAACTTTTGAGAGGTGAGGTTTCACTTACAGATAAAGAGGTGCCCACAGTCACAGGGAGAGATGGAAGAGAGAGAGAGAGAGAGAGAGAGAGAGAGAGAGAGAGAGAGAGAGAGAGAATAAGTGTAAGCAAGAGAGACAAAGAGAAAACCCGGCCTGGAACGGACTCCGGGAAGTGCTCAGGGCGAATGGGGGTCAGGTGGGCATCCCCAAAATGACCAGCCGTCATGAGGAAATACAGAGGACACTACCTGATCGTCACCAGTGAAGTGCGATCTGTGAGACCCAATGGGTTCGGAGCCACGGGCAACCTGACATCAGGAAAGTTTTCGAACGCACCAGAAGAAGTAAGTAATGAAAACAGAACTCCGGCTCCAGCAGAATGCAGTTCCAGGATGGGAGTTCAGTTTTCCCCGAGCAGAGAGGCAGCTTCAGCCAGACACAGCAGGCCCGCAGGAAACAGCAACTCTAGCTGGCAGCAGCAGCACCAGCAGAGGAGGAAAAACCACAGAGCCTCTCATGTAAACTCAGAAGCCTCACACCCCAAAGGGAAATGGATCACCAGAGGGTCCACTGCAACCAGTAAAGGTCTTAGTGGGAGGAATTCCCTCCCCCCTACCAGGTGTCTAGAGTGTGACAGATGATCATGGTCACAAAGCCAGCGGTAGCCCGAAGGGAGTTGGCGAGCCTTGGTCAGGGGAGGCTTACATACAACAAATCAGTGGTGAGTGCAGGAAGCCTGCGTCTGAAAAGAGCAGACCAGGGCAGAGTGCCACAGTGGAGCAGTGGACGGGGCTCTTGTTGGAGAGAGCTCACCCATATCCTCACACAGGGCACCAGAATGAAAGAACTCCCCACGCAAAGGCACTTCACAAGGAGAATTCCAATTTTATTGCAAAAAGCTGTGTGCTTATATAGAACTAAGGAGGAGATGGGAGGGCTTAGATAAATGGCAGGCAATCCGTTTATTGGGAAGTTCTTTCAGATATCAGCTCCGGAGCCCAGGAATTAGTTCTTATTGGGGCTAAGATTCCCGGCCAGCAAGATTTGAAATTGGCGCCAGCAGAAGAGTTCACACGGGCGGGAACATTTCGCACCACTGCAGAAAAGAAGAATGTAGGAAGAAGAAGTGCTTAGGCGCCATGTTGGGTTTTTTTTTCTGGGGTATGGCTGCCGTTTATACTTTTCCCAACAATGAGTATACCAGACAGTGCCTTGATTGACTGGTTTTTATGAAAATGGTGTTTAACAGAGATGCCAGAAAGTTGGATCCTGCTGATTAGTGGGCCAAGAGCAATGGTGGGCATGTGTGTGATAAAACATCAGTGGTGGGACCATGTGGATCTGCCATTGGCTTCCAAATGGCATGTGACTGACATGGTGAAGCCAGCAGACCCTTATATGTAAAGGCATCTTGTTACATGGAGAGGATTCAGGACATTGTTCAGAATCAGGTTGCTATGTTCAAGAGGGCAAGCTATGTGGAATAGAAGCCTGGTTCTTGTATTCTCCTACAGACCCTGACCCACCACATGTGACAGAAATCCCTCACGCACTGTGTCCCCGTTGAACTCCTTGTATTTCATGAAGCAAATACCAAACTTCCAGTGCAGCACCAAGAAACACCACGAAAATAGAGGATGACCATATGGCTTCATAGTCCACACTAGAGACATTTAGCCCCAAGGGGCCACAGTTTACCTTCAAAGGGAGAATTCAGCACTGGTGTCTCATGTTCATTGGAAAATAAGAAACCATGTCCTCCAGGTCACATAGATGCTGACCCAGGTTTATGGTTTCACTAGAAAGGAAGCTAAAGCACTTGACAACAACATATATTTCAAGTGCCCAACCTCACAGGCAGTATCTCAAGAAGTCTCTAGGACAACAGACATCCATGTTTTTGAAGTGTTTACCCTGTCCCTTACTTTTGGAAACTCCTCTAACACTTCCAAGGTTGTGAACTCCTGATCGCATTCCATTCCAGATATGTATTCATGGATTTTCTAACTCTTCTCCTCTAATTGTGTCTTACCTGGGGTGAAGGTGTTGTCAAGGTATTGTTCTGGATGAGAGTGGGAAGATTTTTGTGTAGCACATATTTACATACACATTGGATTCATTTTCCAATTTTCCATTTGAAATACTGAATCCCTGTCAGTAACCCATACCCTAATAGACTCTGACTACTAATCCTAATATGATGGAGACAAATAACCCAAACATAATATTAATACAAGCAGTTCAGAGGAGGCATGGTGTATAGTTGGTCTTGCCTTTTGCATGATATAGTGTAGGAGTTATAAATCTTGTCAATTGTATGTTGAAATAGTACTCCATGTGTTTCTAAAGTTAACACATATGTGAATTTCTGTCTCCTTTTTTCTGTAGCCAATTCAGCACATGTATTTTTATATGCACATAAAAAATCCTACCTGGTATCACACGTACATTTTTGTGAGGTGGCTAACTTAGCAGAAACAAAGTATGAGAAGAGATCACCCCTCCTAAACGCTTTTGGAACTGAAAATTCAAACTATGAGTGAGATGTTTAGTTGAACAACATTATACATAAATCCATGTTCAGTAAAATTAATATTTTTGGATCGGTGGATGATATATATTTCACGATGAATTTTGATTGGCATATATATTGCTACTTTCTAATGTTTCTCTGTGAGATATATATATATATATATATATATATATATATATATATATATATATTCTCTAGATTTTTCCAAATATAAAATATATGTGTCCTACTATACACTCCCTAAATAATTCACTCATGCTCATGTATGTGGTTTTAAAATCAAATTTTCATACGATTATTTTCAGAAATATTCATCCACCTGAAATACATATTTGTTTTCTAGTACTGAAAACTCAATTCACTGAATGGTGCAAACAAATCCTTATATTTCTACTGTAACTGACACAATTTAACATCAATGCAAGTAGATTCCAAAGGGGCATGATGTGTATTTTGACGTTCATTTTTATTTAACACTGGTACATTACTATTTCTTCAGTTTTTGTACATCATAGTATATACATTTCATCCACAAGTTCACAAATTTAAAGACATTTGAAACACATTCAATCACTCCCTGCTTCAGTACACATGTATTCCTCCTTGATTTTGACTGGTTATTTATTGAGACTTCTTTCCAAACACATTATTTTCGATTTCCATAATCAATTTTGAAGCAAAACTCACACACACTTTATGAAAAACCACAACCCTAATATTACCATTAGATGTATAACTGGTTGGAATGAATGTATGTATGTCAATATAACATTTCCTGTGTATTTTCAGATATCAATTTATTCCAATTTCTAAAGTTGGAATCAGTTATATTATATATTCACACATGGTACACCTATTTGTGCCCCCAATACTAATTTATATCTCTTCTAAATATTGCTCCCAGAAATGGTGCAAGAAAGACTCATGTCACCTGATCTACATATATATTCTGTCAACAAAATGCAAAGTCACACTTACAATTGTACCAAAGCCTAAATGGAATGTGAGTATGGATTATGAAAATCACCCATGTACAGGTTGCCTAATGCTCTCAAATGTCAATCCTATTGGTGACTACATATTTGTTTCTTCCAAAGATTATGTATTCAACCTCAAGCCTGTTGAAAATGTCTAATCCTATCAATCACTTCATCATTTGCCTGATTTCCTAATGTCTCTAATGATATCTGCTTTCCTACATATTTTCCCCAGTTCATCATTGTGACTGACTCTTCACATGTGCTGACATTTACATTTTCTGTCTACCTGAAACCCTATTGCTAAAGAACTTTTTGTCCAAATCCTATACTCACTCTTTTTTTCTAATCCTACCAACTATCTTCCTAATCCTACCAAGTATCCTTTTTTGACTGGATGTTCTCTTCGACATTCAATTATCCAAGGTACAAGGTCCTATGCCATTATGTATAGATTTATCTGAGACACATGTGCACAACATAATTCCGAGTGAAGTATCCCAATCAAGGATCCAATGCCCTTTTGGGCTTCAAATCTTACCTAGATTTGTGTTTTCATACATATATTTCACCTCTATATATACTTATAAATATTGCAGGTTCCCAATACCATTATTCATGCAGCAGAATGATTCCTAACCCAAATCAAACATGTTATTAACCCTAACCATACTTTGTTTCCTCAATCTAACTTTACAGAAAAGCAAGGACAGAGTTGGTCTTATATAGAAATGTAAGAGATCTTCCACCTGCTGAGAACCTCAAAGGTCCATGCAGAAGTGAACCCTGGGGGAGATATAGAAAGCTATGAAAGACCTGAGAGAGCAAAAGTCATCTTTCATGACAAAAAAAAAAAACAGGTCAGGATGAAGGGGTGTGTCTGAAGCAGTCTATCTCTTCTTAATGTAGAGAAGATGGACCAAACCAGGCCTGTGTGGAGAGCTTTTCACGGGTGCCTATGTTTGATATACCATTCTTACTTGTGAAAGTGTCACAGGAAGTAGGGGCAGCCTCCATCTATTGGGACACTTGGAAGCAACTGTTAGGACAAAGAGGTTGCCAAGGCAGTGACCTCATTCAGTTCCTGAAGGAAGTGACCTATATCATTTTTTGGTGATGGAACTCTCTGAACTTGGGATCCAGGATGCCAGGCACCCAGAGGCATTCCCAGTCACAGTCCCAGTGGCCACACATGTTTGGATTTACCAAGGACAGAATCGGTCTTTCTTGGTAACTACTGATGTGAGGATGGCCAAATTCCAGGAGAGCTCTGAAGAGGGGTCTTTCCTGAGAAAGCAGGTAGTGTCTCACTACTGAACTGAAACCCACAGTGCCTCCAACTTCATCCATGAAAAATGGCTAGATAAATACAATAAAATTTTTTAAATTCCCTTAACCAGGTGGCACTGGAGAACCTTTGGATGTCTTTTTCCTGGTCATGAGTGTACAAGAGAATGCCATGATTGACGGTATTTCATGAAAATGGTGTAGAACAAAGATGCCAGTAAGTTGGACCCTGCTGAGTAGTGGGCCTATTGCAGTGGTGGGCAGGTGTGTGATAATACATCTGTGGTGTGGCCATGAGGATTTTCCATTGCCTTCAAAATGGCTTGTGACTGATATGGTGCAGCCAGCAGACCCTTCTTGTTATATGGAGAGGTTTCCGGGCAAAGTTCAGAGTCAGATTTCTATGGACAAAGGGGCAAGCTTTGTGAGATAGAAGCCTGGTTGTTGCATTCTCCTGCAGACCCTGACCCACCACAAGTGACAGAACTCCCTCTAATACTGGGTCCCAGTTGAACTCATTGTATTTCATGAAGCAAATACCAAACTCCCAGTGCAGCAGCAAGAAACACCACGAAAAGTGGAGGATGACCAAATGGCTTCACAGTTCACACGGGGAGACAGTTAGCACCAAGTGGCCACAGTTTACCTACAAATAGAATATTCAGCACTGCTGCCTCATGTTCATTAGAATACAAGAAACCATGTCCTCCAGGTCACGTAGATGCAGACCCAGCTTTTATGGTGTCACTAGAAAGGAAGCTAAATCTCCTTGCAACAACATATATTTCAAGTGCCCAAACTCAGAGGAAGTTTCTCAAGAAGTCTTTAGGCCGGCAGAGCTCCATGTTTTTGGAGTGTTTACCTGTTAGACCAGGACGCTAGAAAAGACCACTGACTCAAATTAAAATCAAATAAAATTAAGCTTATTATTTCCACCGGCCATGCTGCCTCTCCCTCCCAAAACGAAGGGAACAAGACAGCAACCCCAGCTTTCCTACAGCCCAGCTTTATAGCCCAGAAAGTTACACAAAAGGGGGGTTACAGATAACAGAACTCTGATAAACATCACACTAAAGGTAGTTTACATTTTTTTTGCTGTCCCTACATGAGAATTCATGAGGACCATTAGAGCCTCAGAGAGGGTTGTTGTCTTGCCAGAGAAGGCAAATATTTATGATGTGTCACTAAAGTTTCTGAGAGGGCTGCTATCTGGTCAGAGAGCCAGGCATGTGTGAGTTCAAGGCGCGGGCAGGCATTCCACGCAGGTTCAGAATTTGAAGTAATTAATGGTAAAGCCAAAATTATCTTTTCATGGCTTTGTGGCATAATGGCTCCCAATTTTAATAAAAGATCAGGTTGGGTCTACAATTCCCCCCTTTTCTCTTTGTCCCTTTCAAATCTTTGATAGATTATGGGAAGAGCACTGAGGAAATTTTAATCCCTCAGGTAAGAGTCTCCAAATTTTTAGAACTCACCCAAAACCGATCTCGCTGATTTTACCCTTCTTAATTACTTACATTGATAGTCTATTTATCTTTCTCTCCATTGTTGTAAGAAGAGTGGCATCACTAATTTTTTCTTCTTCTGTCCTGAGACAGGGTGACGTGAGTGGGCTCGGCATGAGGGACATGAGTTGCCTATTAGAAGTCAGTTGAGAGACATGAGTTGCCTTTTAGAAGTCAGTTCGGTTTGAAGTCAGGTTGGGGAAGAACAGGTTGTAAAGTCATCTGTGAATGGGTTCTTCTATGAGTGAAACAAAAACCATGAGTACTGGATAAATGTTGCAGTAGCTACAACATGTCACTGTATAGAAATTCCCTCACCAGTCTTTAATATCCCCAGTTATCAGGACTGTCAACTTAATATTTAACATTAAGTGTTACAGTTGGCCCTCCCAATAAGACACAATTTAATAATTTAATGTCATCTGATCTTGTAAAATCCTTTTACTAGTATGACCTCTGCGTCTAATAGAGAAACCTTTAATTCTGTTACTCAGGGCTGGATAATCGTACTAGCAAACACCAAGCCTACCTTTGTAGGTTAGGAATATCTGTAGGTCTTAAACTGAAAACTTCTGCCTGTGGCAGCTCTTCTTGATAGTCTCTTTTTATAAGTATTAGGCATTCCTGTGTGAGAATCCTTCTTTGTAGCCTCCAGTCTTACTTGTTTTGGGAGGATAAGATAAAGTGCATACCTTAAAATTTTATTATTATTATTATTATTATTATTATTATTTAATATGCCCAGGAGTGGCTGTATTTTGGTCTTAACTGTCTTTGCTAAGTGTTTAAGATGAAGCAGTCAAACTGACTTTTGTTTCTATCTTTTGTTAACAGTCAGCTGAGCTTTTGTGGGAATCAATTCTGGGGAAACTTGAGAGGAGATTCTCAGTTCTGCTAGTGCCATTTGCGCTAGGTGGGTCCAGGTCTTGCTTGACCATTTGGCTTCCCTCAGAAGCATCAGGGATGTCTCCTTTCTCTGATGACTCTCCTCTTTGTAACAAATGCACTGATTGGCTTTCTGTTCTCCAGTGGTCTCATTAATCTCCCTGATCAGGAGGTTATGTGGCTCAGAGTTACAAAGCTCTTTAGAGAAGTCCCCTGTTCCCTGGATTCAGACTGACTCAGAGGGCAAGAGCCAAATATTGGTTTTCTTGGCCCTTTTCATTTAACATTCATTTTAAATCCTAATCTTAAACATCCAGCAAATAAATTTTAACAGCCTTATATTAAGAGTACTGGGCTTTAATGTCTATAACTTTATAATTACCTTTTTATTAATTGGGATCTGTATTATTCTGTCTGTATTGTAGTTGATGACTTATTATCTTGAATAAACCCATGTTGTGTTCTTAAAGCAACGCATTTGTAAAACTAACAGGGAATCTTTAGATCACTTATAAGAAAATTTCAAACTAAAATTAACAAAAGTAAAAATACTTAGTTCGTGTAATATCTTCCCTGAATTTTTTGGCGGAGTTATACATTATATCCCCTGTTTGAGATCCTAGGAATATTGACAATAAAAAAAAACTTTTTAACATAACTTTAAAGAAATATTATCAGACCTACATGTTTCATAGTCATTCTCACATGTAGTAAGATGGGACACACAGCCTTATCTCAGGTAAGGCAGGGCTCTTTATAAATCTTAAGTATTTTAATTCTAAAGCTGATCTTTATTTTTAAATATCTTTTGAGAAAGTTTACATAAATTGTTTGAGGTCACATGAACATTAGCTAACACCATATGATATCACATTTAAAACATGAATTAAAGAAATGCTGAAAGTTTTTAACCTTTACAAAGATTAGGCTCTAATTAACTTAAAAATACATTTAAATTGTTCCCCAATGTAAAAAGTAACATAAAAATTTACATATCTTATTGATAACAGGTAAATAAATCCACAATATATTTTTTACCACACAACTTCAGAGCACCAGCTTGATATAATGCTCTTTTAAGGTTTCTACCTTACAGACTTGCATACCTGTAAGATATGAAAACATTAATAGCATAACAATTACATTTATGTTTCTACATTAATCAAGTTTGGCTTTTAAAGAAATGGCAGTACAGTGCTCTAAAATAACAGTTCTTATTTAATCAGTTGTTTAATTTTTATGGTTGCTTGCTCTAGAAAACATAAATCTTAATAAACTCAATGTTATGGGTAAACTTATGTTTTAAGAAATTTTTGCCTCATTAACACATGACTGATTTTTACAATCTTATACAGAGTTTACTAAAAAAAATACAGATCTTAGTAAATCAATCAGATATCTAACTAAAGTACTCATGAATGAGTAATCCCATATCAAATTTACTTTACTTATTTATCAAAAAGTTAGAGAAACGTATTGAACAGTGTAAACCATTTTTATGTTGAAGGAAAGGTACTAGAGCCAAGGCATATTAGACATTTTGTAGATGTTAATATTTTGTTAGATGTTTGAACACCTAGAAAACTTTGTAAGCTTAAATTTAAAGACATTTGTTTTTATCTCTTTATCCAATTTAAATTGAAACATTTAAATCACATGAATTAAAGATCTTTGGATCCACTTTTTAAAATTTGTTTTTATGAGCGCTTTTTTTTATGAGCGCTCCTTATATATGTTAATTTATGTATCATATATATGATATACGGACATATGTATATATAGACATACAACACATAACAAAATTGTGCACACATAATAATAGTACAGGCCTCGTAGCATTTCGCAGGTGAAATCTTTATTGCAATGTTTCAAGAAGTCCACAGTTGGTCAAAGATAGAACTGATCAGAAAAACATTAACCTAGGTCTGTATGCTCAAAATCATGAGGTCAAAAAACATAAAGTATCTCAGAAAAAAAATAAGAGTCCTAGAAAAAATGACTTGCCAGTAATTAAAAATACCATACAATTTACCTTTTTTTCCCTTAGATCTCAAATCAGTCTCCTACAAAGCTTGCAGGCTTCTTTCATTTGCATTTCAACATAAGTCATGGCTGAGGTCTGGAAGGAGCAGGAAAAAAACTGCTATTCTGAACAGACATCTCAGGACTAAGGCATTTTAACCATAATTTTCAGGTTCGGATGTTGAAAATTATGATACAAGTTTAAGATACAATTCACAAAATTTTATATCTTTACATCTTGTTTGGTCAACAGACACCATACTATGATTTACTATCCATGTCCAAATTAATGCACTGGTACACACAGTGACATTTTCCCAGGCTACCCAATTCAAAATTGGTGAAAAAAAAAGACTGTACGATTGGGAAGTTTCTTGCCAACTTGGAAGTAGAGTTCTTCAGTTATCCATCCTAAGTATTTAAGTTCTCTGGCATGAATTATCTGAAATCATAAACTAAACAATTACCTAAACCCGACTTTTAACTGCAAGATTGTGCAATGCTTCAAAAACCCATTCAGATACCAGATTGTTAAAATAAAACATCATCATTTCGACACACATTCAGCTAAGATAATTCCCAAAAAACAATTTATAATATCAACACATTATTGCACATGCCTTAAAGGGCCAGAAACAAAGACACAATACAGACCGAAAGGAGGTCCAGACTATGGCTGTCAGAGAGAACCCTTTAAACCAGAGCAGATAAGAGAAAAATCTCGTACACCAGTGGGACCATAGCTGTCCCCACAAGGGGACCAGATGTTTTCACAGAGGGGCAACCTGAAATGTAAAATAAAGTGTCTCCATGGTGATTTTACTGCATTTAGTGTCCCCTTTTTCTTTTTCTCTTTTTTTAACAAGACAGAGGGTGGCATAATCCTTAGAGTGCAGGGAAGAAAGGAGGTAATTCCCTGAATCAACAGGGCTTTGGCAGCTGCTGGGAGTCCCTCAGTTTCTCCTTTTACATACAGGATTAGCTCCTCTGATTCAGTTCCACACCAAGCATGCTCTATCTCCTAACATTTCAGTAGATAGGTCTCACAAAGTTCCGGGGCGGAGGGGGGGTACAAGATTTGTAACTTAAAGTTTGGTTCCTGAACTTGAAGCCAATTAATACCAATTTAATAATGAGGACTGGGTTTTGAGAAAAAGAAAAAAGGAGGTTTATTGCTTGGCTAACAAAGGAGAAACACAGGGGACTCTGCCAAAGTTGTGACTCTCTTTATATGGAGAAACAAGGGGTTTTAAAGGAGTTTCACTTGTTAACCTGGGAGATACTCTGTTCTTAGGTCCCCAGCAGGCATTTCCCTCTGCAATGGGTGTGCTCCAGGCAGCCAGCTAGGCGCTTCTATCATCCTGCTTCTCAAAGGGGGATAAAGTTCATTGCAGTTCCTTAAAACACAGTCCAAAGGGGTGTCAGGCTTACTCTCTTTATTTCTGATTTTCATGTCCAATATACTTAAGTTTTTACCACCAAAATCACACAACAAAACGAACAAAAACAAACAAACAAAAAAACAAAAAAATAGAACACAGAACACAAATAAACAGAAACCCGGTGGCTAAACACAGAAACAGGGGAACAGTGCAACATCTTGCTAAAGCTCCAGGGTAGGAGCGCGTGCGTGCTCATCGGCACCTCTCTACAGTTCCAGAGGAATTCCCTACAGAACAGAACAGAGGACAGAAAGATTCTCGTTACTGTTCTGCACAGAAGTATATGTGAGCCTCCCCGTGCCACATCTCTGTCATCAGAAGAGATCTCCCTTAACTGGATATCAGATGTTATAAAGGAGCCACTTACCTATGGAGGCCTCCTCCATCAGGTGCTTGCTAATAGTTTTAGTGCAGAGGTTCACTGTAGTGCTCCCTGGACTAAAGGCTCTTTTCCAAATATAAAGAAGATGGACCAAATCAGGCCTTCGTGGAGAGTGGTTCCTTGGTGCCTATGGTTGATATACCATTCTAATTTGTGAAAGTGCCACAGAAAATAGGGTAAGCCTCCTTCTCATGGTACGCTTGAAAGCAACTGTTTGGATAAAGTGGTTGCCAAGGCAGAGACCTAATTCAGTTCCTGAAGGATGTGACCTCACTTCAATGCCTTGGTAATGGAACTCTCTGAACTTGGGATCCAGGAAGCCAGGCACACAGAGTCAGTCTCAGTCCCAGTCCCAGTGTCTCACTTGCTTCAATTTAGCAAGGACAGAGTCAGTCTTTCTTGGTACCTACTGATGTGAGGATGGCCAAATGCCAGGAGTTCTCTGAAGAGGGGCCTTTCCTGAAATAGCAGGTAGTGGCTCACAGCTGGCTCCTGAACACTTCACAAAGTTGGACAAGGAGACCAGATCTGAGACAGGACACGCCATATTGGGGGAACATAGTATGGCCCAGCAGTCAGAGGATACTCTGGAGAGTGAGAGACCTACTTGGGGAAGGAGGTGCCTTTGTGGGTGTAGATGTGTGTTTGTGGTTTTGTCTCATGTTCTGAGAATAGGCAGGAAAGTCGGTTTGTTTGGTTTGGAGTGAACTGTTTCTAGTAAGTTGTTTCACAAGGCGAGTGTTTCTATGTCTGTGTATCCCACTGTGTCCGTGCTTGTAGACATTAGAAAAGAGAATGCATCAATGGATGTTTCCTGTCAAGTAGAAAGCTTCCCAGCATTCATCCTGCCCAATTTATGAATGCAATAGGGCTTGCCTTATCGATGGGCAACACCTGCTATTTTCCTAAGTTCCTGTTTTCTTCCTGAAATCTAGCCACTCTCCAGAATAGGTTCATGCATTTGCATCCAGGATATGTACCACCTCCAACCACTGTGACATGGACATGTACTGGATAGCTGAAGAGAATGGCAAGCATCTCAGAAAAGTCAGATATCAGTGTGACCCGGAAAGTCTCAGTAGAGAAACCCTGCAAAGGGCCTTTTGATTACCTATTGTTCTGTTGCCCTGAATGTCAGGAAGTTCTTTGCCTCAGGCCACGCTTTTGTGAAGCCTGAAGAAAACAGTTTTCAAATGGAAATGAATGGGCATCACCTGTGGCTCTTTGCTTAAGTGCGTTGTAAAGGGATGTGTCTGAATCAGCCTCTTGGCCCTGTGTGAGCCTGTGGCTTAGATTATCAGCACCTGATGGGTCTAAAGAAAGATCCCATGTGTGGATCCATAATCAAAATGGCCAAAAAAATCAGTCATTGTTGATGAAGTCTCTCGCATTCCTCTGTAAGGTTCCTGACCTCCATCAACTGAGAAAAGGGATCCATTGGGTCAATTGAGTTCTTCAAAGCCCTGCAGATGCTAGCCCATAGGTTCTTGGGTTTTCTTATGAATCCAATTCAAATAAAGACTCTAAACCCCACAGACAGTAGGCCTCAAATTGAAGAACAGAGCTGTATTAATGGCAGGCATATTTGATCACTCCTGGTTCACAGGAAGGGTGTCCAGGCCACTCTGACTTTTGGCAAATGAGGGGAAAGGGAGATTATTTGGGACACTGTCTTGTGCTGCGCCTCTCATGGAATCCTCCTGCCAGAAGTTATGATGAGTGTCTATTTGGAAGAAGATGAGTGCCATTTGGGAGTGTTTTGGTTTTAATTGTGGGCATTTGTGTGGCGGTTGGTAGAGATAATTGGGTCCACCTTGTCTTGAATTTTGGTGTGATTCCCCTTAGAGACTGTGTTTTGGAACTGACCTCTGAGAAGGTACAAGGTCCTGTGTCATTGTATATCTATAATTCTAGGACATCTCTACGGAATGTAATTCAAAGCTAAGTATACCAATCAAGGACCAAATGAACTTCTGGGCTTCAAATCTTACCTAGATTTCTGTTTTCATAGTTATATTGAAAGGTTAATAAAATAGGTACTTGTCACGTCCTGTTTTTCTGTATGCTTAATTAAACACTGTTGAAATCTTGAGAACTGTTTGCTCTTCTTGTTCCCAGAATGTGCTGCCCCCAACTGCCAAACTGCAGAATGTACTCCATCAACCATTTGCACGCAAACCTCCCACTCGCCCTTAACCATCAGTAAACTTCCCTCCCTGCCCTCTCCAAGGAAAATATATAAGCACTTCTTAAGCTGTTCTCAGGGCTCTCTGCTCTATTCAACTGATCTCTGAGCCCTTGCATGCCGGACTCCCAATAAACCCTTTGAGGTTGCATTAGACAATCTCTTGGTGGTCTCTTCCACCGACGCTCACCCAACCTTTACTTCTGGTGGCCCCAGCGAGATCCGGCAGCTGCAGATGAAAGACCCCCAATGGGCTCCTCTGGGGGTAAATAAGGCCCCTCTTTCTGGTTTCAGAATTCAGGTTAGGGTTTGACAAAATGGCTATTGGTAAAGAGCGTGAGCTCTCTCCCACGGTGGCTGACACACATGTCACAGAGCCACAGGCCATGTTCCTGTGGGATGGACTCGGGAAATCGAGGAACCATAGTCTCCTCGACTCAGTGATATTTTCTTTCAGATTTGGAATTGGCAGCCCATCAGGATTTGCCCGCTACTCAGTCCTGGTCTCAGTATTGGACGTCCATTGTCTGTCTTTATTGTCTTGTCTTGTCTGTGTCGTGTGTCTTTGCTTTCACTGTCTGTGTATATTTCATTATGGGACAGAGCACTTCAATGCCTCTGTCCCTGACCCTTAATCACTGGACCAAAGTCTGCTTAAGGGCTCAGATTCTTTCTTTTTCATTAAAACACCAGACCTGGCAGATTCTGTGTCTCAGAATAACCCACCTTTGTAGTCGGATGGCCCCTAGAAAGATGTTTCTACTTCGCACTAATTTTAAAAGTCTGAGATATTGTCTTTCAGCCGGGGCCACATAGCCATCCAGATCAATAGGCATATATCTTAACTTGTCAGGACCTCTGCAAATCTCCTCCTCCATGGGTGAAGCCTTTCCTTGTCCCTGCACCCACTCCTACTCCTTCCCCTACGATTCTATCTCTCAAACTCTCTGCTCCTCAACCTCCACACTCTGTTCTCCCTGAGTCTCAAGACTCTACTCGTCCTTATCCTCTGCCCTTGTCCCCCAACCCCCAAAACCCTGTAAGTAATTCCCCTGCTGCTTACTCAGCCTCTCCACCATTCGAGGAAGCCAGGATGGCCCAGCACCCTCCAGATGACTGTCCAATGGCACACACAGCCCCTCCTTCCCTAGAGGAAGCTGGCCCGGCTAAAAAAACTCAGAGAACTCGCCAACGTTTTCACACCTGCCTACTTGGGATGACTGCCAACAACTCCTAGGGACTCTCTTCACGACAGAGGATTGAGAGGAAAAACCTCCTGGAAGCTAGAAAAAAATATCCTCGGACTTGATGGGCGACCAACACAACTTTCCAACATAATCAAAGCCGGCTTCCCCTTAAACCAACCCAACTGAGACCCCAACACCTTTGAAGATAGGGAGCATATGTCCAATTATTGCCAGGCTCTAATAGCGGGTATCCAAGGGGCCGCTAGGTGACCAACTAATTTGGCCATGGTAAGAGAAATTATTAAAAGGCCTGATGAATCTACCTCTATGTTTCTAGAGAGAATTATGGAGGCATATAAGAGATATACTCCTTTCGATCCTCAGGCAGCAGATCAAAAGGCATCTGTCATGATGGCCTTAATTGGGGAAGCTGCCATGGATATTAAAAAAAAAAAAGTTAAAAGAGAGATTTAGTCAGAGAAGCCAAAAAAATATACTATAAAAGAGAAACAGGGAAAAAGAAAGGGAGCAAAGGGAGGATGAGAGAAGCAAAAGAAAGACTAAGGCATTGACTTAGATCCTGGTCACAACAAGAAAGAGGCCAGAAATTAAGACATAAGGTGACAGGAAGGGATACCTGGGCCCGTGCCAGAGGCCACCCCTGGCCTCAGATCAATGTGCCTACCGTAAAAAAAAGGACACTGGGCCAAAGAGTGCCCTATAAAGAGACAGACACGCCAGCCAGCCATTCTGACTCTGGAGGATGACTAAGAAAGTTGGGGCTCAGATTCCTTCCCCTAGCTCAGGGTAACTTTTGAAGAGTAGGGGACCCCAGTAAACTTTGAAGTGAATACAGGAGCAGTATACTCAGCCCTTAGGGCCCCATTGGGCCGTCTATCAAATAAAAGGTCTGTAGTTCAAAGGGCTAATGGCAGTAAATATCGGGCTTAGACTACTAAGAGGACCATGGACCTGGGGAAAGGAAAAATCCATCACTCCTTCCTAGTAATCCCAGAATGCCCGCACCCATTGATGGGCAGAGATCTGCTCACCAAGCTCTGGGCCAAAATAACTTTTAACCCTGAAAGCCCCCAAAATAAATTTCTAAATACTTCAGTAAAAACTCCTATAGTCACGGCTGTAACTATATTAGTAGAAGATAAACATCCACTCTTCACACCCCCCAAGACTGATCAAACAGGCAAGCTACCGCAGAAATGGATAACAGATTACCCAGATGCCTGGGCAAAAACTGCTGTGTTAGGCCTGGCCGTGAAACAACCTCCAATAACAGTGGAGTTAAAAACCTCAGCCTCCCCAATCAATGTCAAATAATATCTTCTAAGCATAAAAAGCTAAAGATGGGATAAGGCCCTATATTCAGAAATATCTGGCCTTAGGGGTCCTAAGGCCCTGTCAATTGGCCTGGAACACTCCCCTGTTATTAGAAGAAAAGGCCAAGAACCGGGGACTATCAACCTGTTAAAGACCAAAGAGAGATCAACAACAGAGTGCAGGACATTCACCCCACAGTACCTAATCTGTTCAAACTGCTTAGCACTCTGAACCCTGAGCAGAAATGGTATACTGTTCTGGACTTAAAACAAGCTTTCTTTTGCTTGCCTCTGCATAAAGATAGTCAGTTGCTGTTTGCTTTTGGGTGGGTAGACCCAGAAACCGGAAAGTATAGTCAACTAACTTGGACTAGACTCCCAGAGGGGTTCAAAAACTCCCCCACTCTCTTTGATGAAGCCCTCCACAGAGATCTCAACAATTTCAGAACTACACATCCGAAGTCACCCAGCTTCAATACGTGGATCACCTGCTACTGGCATCCAACACCAAGGAAAACTGAACTGGGACCCAAGCACTATTATCGGAGCTTGCTCAACTCGGGTATAGAGCTTCTGCCAAAATTGCCCAATTTGCCAGCAAGAAGTAATCTTCCATGACTATTTCCTCAGGGGCGGTAAACGATGGCTCACTGAGCCCAGAAAACAAACCGTTGAGCAGATACCAACCCCATCTTACAGTAGACAACTAAGAGAGTTTCTTGGGATTGCTGGGTTTTGCAGGTTATGGATAAATGGGTTCGCATCCTTAGCTGCTCCTTTATACCCGCTGTTAAAGGGAGATGCCCAATTCCAATGGACCCCTGAGTAACAGGAAGTTTTAGATAACATCTAAGGACACTGACACTGAACGCCTCAACTTTACTGAGCTCAGCCTGCAATTACAGAAAGCCCTACACTAAGTTAAAAATGTACGTCAACTCACTCACCTTGGTTCAAAGAAACTGCAGGCACTCCTGTAGGATTAAGAACAGAGTTTTCCACTAACCAACTCACAGCGAAAGAAAAAAATTGAACCAGTAACAAAAGCCTGTTGGGTCAGTCAATTGTTTAATGCTTACCCTTCCAAGTTTCTTAGAGGAAAGCACCTATGAGGAACCAGACCAGGACAATTCTGGGAAGTGGACATTACTGAAATTAAGCCAGCAAGGTATGGACTTAAATATCTCCTAGTCTTTGTAGATACATTTTCAGGATGGATTGAAGCCTTACACAGACACACACACACACACACACACACACAGAAAAAAAAAAAAAAAAACGGCCCAAATGGTTCTCAAGAAGATCCTGGAAGATATTTTTCCAAGATATGGTCTGCCTAAGGTAATAGGGTCTGATAATGGACTTGTGTTCATGGCCCAGGTAAGTCACGTGTGGATTAATTGTAAGTTACATTATGCTTATATACCCCAGAGCTCAGGAGAGGTAGAAAAAATAAATAGAACCACTAAAGAGACCTTAACAAAATTAAGCTTAGAGACTGGCATAAAAGATTGGACTATGCTCCTGCCTTATGCACTGTTTCATGCGAGAAATACTCCCTCAGTTTCTTTGTGTAACCTCACCCCCTATGAAATTCTCTATGATGCCCATCATCCAGTAAGGGACCTAATCCCCAACTCTAAGGCCTAACAATCCCTTCCACACCCCTTGCTTGACAGACTTAAAGCCATTGAAAGAACTCAGTGATAACTCTGGAAACAGCTGGCCACTGCCTACCAACCTGGGGACGAGGGGATTCCACATCAATATCAAGTAAGAGACTTCGTCTACATAAGACAACATCAGGTGTCATTCCTAGAACCCCGCTGGAAAGGAACATACCAGGTGCTACTTATAACACCTACAGCGGTAAAAGTAGACAGAATCACTTTTTGGATCCATGCCTCTCATCTAAAGCCTTCGCTGTGTCCAGACTCTGGTTGGAAACTGGAAAAGACTGGTAACCATTTCAAATTTCGTATTCGCTATGTGGACAAGACTGTAGACTCTCCCCTTGGCCACCAGTACTCCTAACCCTCATCAGCCTGTTCAGCAGTGAAGGCTGATCTCAAATCCTACTAGACAAGAAGTATGGTATATCTCGCATACAGCCCCCTTAGGGACCTGGTGGCTATCTCTCCACCCAGACATTTTTCAGCTTGGTATACGTCTTTCCTATTGAGATAACCCTGATGAAGAGGATCCCACTAAAGTTTCATTAAATCCCTTCCGTTCCATAGATAATTGAAACAAACATTATGGATGCACAGAAACGCGAGCCAGATTCAGGTTGGCTAGCCTAGATTACGATGTATGCCCGGCGGACTATCAAAGCCACAAACAGCCATGGCTGTGTGGGGGAAAAGCCAACTTCTTGTGTAACTCATGGGGATGTGAGCATACAGGGGCTGCCTGGTGGAACCCAAACTCCTCATCACATTCAGTACACAGCATTGGCCATATTACCAATTAGACAACCAAAAGCTATGGCCCCCAGAGGGTTCTCTAGATCCTCAAATTCTGCGTGACATTTTTAACTTCGGCAAGTGCTCAAAAGGGGAAAATTCCCCTATGCGGAATCCTTTTTCCTCCTTCACTCACATCCTGTACTATGCTTCTCCAATAGTTCCTCACCCTCAGTCTTCTGCTCTAGAGTCTCTGCTGTCACTCCCACCTCAGCAACGTGATTTCTCACCTCCAATTACTAGATCAAAAACCCAAACCTCTGCCAGTTCTCAGACCATTGCCCCCTTGCTGAGGTAGCAGGTACCGAGGTACCCCTCCACTCACTCACTCCTCTCTTTTTCTGTCTGTGCCTGCACTAGGTCCCACCAAGTCCTCTAAGAAGCTAAACCAAAGCTCAAACCAGCTGAGAAGAGCCCTCAGACCCCTATCCAATATGTAATAAAAATGGCCTTTAAAGTTGCTTTGTCATCACTGAAAACAGGTTTCTAAAAATTTAAAGTCCCTCAGGGGTTTTTGGAATACTCACTCCCATCTTCACCTCTGCTCTACCTGTTCTACTGCTCAAGTTTTGTTCTAGGAAAATCCCAAACCCCTTTTCCATTATTCTTTTACATCTCATCTTCCTCATTCTCAGATCCACGGAGCTGCTCTCAGCCTCGCCTTCCCAGTCTTCCCCCTCTGTACCAGGTCCATAGATATGTCTTAAATAACCTTCTCCAGAAGTCTTCACCGAGGCTTACATTAGGTCTTTCAGCAAAAGAGTCCCTCTGAAAGAGTTCAATGTAGATAAACTTCCACTTTTCGTGTTGCCCTGTTCTATTTGGCCACTGGCTGGAAAAATCACCACCCCTAAGCTTGACACCGCCTTACTAGGTTTTCACAAAATATGTGAACAAAGCCTCTGGCCTTGAGCTGGGGCTTCACAGAGATGACTACATTTCTAAGATAAAAAAGTTACCAACTGGGCTTCATGGTGACAGCTGGCAGGGAGAAAAAAAAGAGACAAAAAAGCTCTCCCTTTCCAAGGTGTCCTTGAAAAGTTAACTTGCCCAGAACAGAGGAACAAAAACAGAAACAAAAACTGATTTTTGTGAATTTCTACAGACTGTGAACTTCTGATACACTTCCCTTACATGTTGGGTACAAATTCTAAAACTACCAAAACTTGGGGTTCAGGGGATTAATTGATTACAACAGAAGCAATGCCCTCTAAATCCGGATGCAACCAAATAAGGCTGTTTTCCTGTGTGTGGTGCTATCTTAGGTCCCTTTCCTTGTCCATCCCTACAACAGTATAATTCTATACACTTTAACATTATTTATGTTTTCATAAAATGGTCAATATATGTGATTAATTATGTAATGATGCAGATGTTTTCCAGAGTTCTCTATCATGACTTTGGTTCATTTAAAGATCAAATAGGGGGGCATACAACCCGGTTCCAGCGGGAACCTGTATCCCTCACTTTAGCCATCCTATTAGAAATAATAGTTGCTGAAGGGGTGGGCTAGTCCATGAGACACAACAAAGACACAATTAGAAGCAGAAATAGGCCAAAACTTAAAGACATTAAAAACCGACATCACAGCTTTACAGGAATTTTAACCTCTCTCTTTCTGAAGTTGTTTTACAAAGCAGGCGAGTGTTGGACCTCCTCTTCATGAGAGAAAGGTGCCTTTTTGCTTGCATTGAGGGAAGAATGTTGTTTTTGTGCCGACAATACTGGAGTTGTAAAAGAATCTATGAATAAATTAAGAAAACGACTTGAAGAGCGTCAAAGAGAGACAGAGGCCCCAAAAGGGAGGTTTGAGTCTTGGTTCACATAGTGACCTGATTAACTGCGCTTTTATCTGCCATGGCCGGTCCATTAAATTTCCTCATATTATTGCTAACTGTAGGACCCTGTTTGCTCAACCGTGTAGTTTTCTTTCTAAACCAAATCGAACCTGTTATTAATCCTAACCATACACTGTTCTCTCAATCTAATTTTACAGAAGAGCAGGGACAGAATTGGTATTAAAATACAGGAAAATAGAGGATCTTCCACCTGCTGAAAACCTCAAAGGTCCACGTAGAAATGATCCCTGGAGAAGATGTAGGCAAGTATGAAGGACCTGAGAGAGCAAAAGTCTTCCATGGCAAACAACCTGCTCAGGATGAAGGGATGTGTCTGAATCAGCCACTCTCTTCTTAATGTAGAGAAGATGGACCAAAGCAGGCATGTGTTGAGAGCTGCTCCTGCATGCCTATGGTTGACATACCTCTCTGACCTGTGAAAGTGTCACAGGAAGTAGGAGGAGCCTCCCTCTCATGGGAACCTTGGAAGCAACTGTTAGGACAAAGTTGTTGCCAAGGCAGTGACCTCATTCAGTTCCAAAAGGAAGTGACTTCACCTAACTTCCTTGGTGATGGAACTCTCTGAACTTGGAATCCAGGAAGCCAGGCACCCAGAGCCAGTCCCAGTCCCAGTCCCAGTGGTCAAACTTATTTTGATTTACCAAGGAAAGACTCAGTCTTTCTTGGGACCTACTGATGTAAGGATGGCCAAATGCAAGGAAAGCTATGAAGAGGGGCCTTTCCTGAGAAAGCACACAGTGGCTCACCGCTGGCTCCTGACAACTTCACAGAGTTGGCCAAAAAGACCAGATTTGAGACAGAACAGGCTATTTCCAGGGAACATAATAAGGCCCACCAGACAGAGGACACTCTGGATAGTCACAGACCTACTTGGGGGAAGGAGGTGCCTTTGTGGTGTGGGTGTAGGTTTGTGGTTTTGTCTCATGTTCTGAGAATAGGTATGAAAGGCGGTTTGTTTTGTTTGGAGTGAACTGTTTCTAGTAAGTCGTTTGACAAGGCGAGAATTTCTATGTCTGTGTATCCCACTGTGTCCGTGGTTGTAGACATTAGAAAACAGAATGCATCACTTAATATGTCCTGTCTAGTAGAAAGCTTCACAGCATTCATCCTGCCCTATTTATGAATGGACTGCAGCTTGCCTTATTGATGTGCAACACCTGCTATCTTCCTTAGTTCCTGTTTTATTCCTGAATTCTGGCCACTCTCCAGAATAGGTACATGGTTTTCTGTTTAACATATGTACAACCTCGAAGCTCTGTGACATGACCATGTACTGTATAGCTGAAGGGAATGGTGAGCATCTCAGAAAACTCAGATATCAGTGTGACCAGGAAAGTCTTAGTGGAGAAACCCTGCTTGGGGCCTTTTGTTTACCTACTCTTCTGTTGCCCTGAATGTCAGGAAGGTCTTTTCCGCAGGCCACCACTTTGTGAAGCCTGAAGAAAACAGTTTTCAAATGGAAATGAATGGGCATTACCTGTGGCTCTTTGCTTAATTGCTTTGGAAAGGATGTGTCTGAATCAGCTTATTTACCCTGTGTGAGGCTGTGGCTTAGATTCTCAGGTCCTGATGGATCTAAAGAAAGATCCCATGTGTACATCCAAATCCAAAATGGCCAAAAGAGCAGTCCTTGTGGATGAAGTCTCTCGCCTTCCTCTGTAACTTTCCTGAACTCCATCAAGTCAGATTAGGGATCCTTTGGGTCAAATGAGTTCTTCAAAGCCTTGCAGAGTCTAGCCCATAGTTGCTTGGGTTTTCTCAAGACTCCAATTCACATAAAGAATCCAAACCCCACAGTCATTTGGCCTCAAATTGAAGAAGTGGAGCAGTATTAACGGGAGGCCTATTTAATCTCTTCTGGTTCACAAGAAGGGTGTCCAGGCCACCCTGAATTTAGGCAATTAGGTGCAAAAGAGCTTATTTTGGACACGGTCTTGGGCTATGCCCCTCATGGAAAACTCCAGCCATAGTGGAGTTTATTGTGAGTGTCTATATGGAAGAAGATGGGCGCCACGTTGGAGTGTTTTGGTTTAAATTGTGGTCATTTGGGTGGCGGTTGGAAGAGATGACTTGGTCCACATGTTCTTGAACTCTGGTGTGATTCCCTTAGAGTCTGAGTTCTTCAACTGACCTCAGAGAAGTATTGCCATGAATAGTGTTGAGATTTTTGGAATCCAGGCATGAGCATCGCCCTTGGAAACTGAGTTCTAGGCCCAGGGTGGCTTTCCACAGAGCACTGAGCCTCTCAGCCAGGATACCACAAATTTTATTCTGAAAGACTTGGCACCCATAGTTGAGAGTCAAAACTCATATGGACCTCACATTGTAGACCTAAATGGGCATAGCATCATATGATCTTTTGGCCACTCTTTGGGAAGCTTTACCTGTGAGTGTTCTCCAGAGATTTCATTGAAATGAGCTTCCTAACCATTTAATGGTTCCTGAAAAAATTGAAACTCACAGTGCCTCCAACTTCATCCTTAAAAAATGGCTAGATAAATACCATGAAATTTTTGAATTTCCCATCTCCAGGTGGCACTGGAAAACCTTTTGATGTCCTGTTGCTGATCATGAATATACCAGACAGTGCCTTGATTGACTGGGTTTCATGTAAATGGTGTAGAACAGAGATGCCAGTAAGTTGGACTTTGTTGAGTAGTAGGTTAGAGCAGTGGTGGGCAGGTATGTGATAAAACATCTGTGGTGGGGCCATGTGGATCTTCCATTGGCTTCCAAATGGCTTGTGACTGACATGGTGCAGCCAGAAGAACCTTCCATGTAAAGGCAAGTTGTTATATGGAGAGGTTTCAGGACATTGTTCAGAATCAGGTTGCTATGGTCAAGGGGGCAAGATATGTGGGATAGGATCCTGGTTCTTGTATCCTCCTGCAAAACCTGACCCACCATACATGACAGAACTTCCTCTTGCATTGTGACCCAGTTGAACTCCTTGTATTTTGTGAAGCAAATACCAAACTCTCAGTGCAGCAGGAAGAAACACCACGAAAATGGAAGATGACCATATGCCTTCACAGTGCACACCGGCACACATTTAGCCCCCAGTGGCCACAGTTTATCTAAAAAGAGAATTCAGCACTGCTGCCTCATGTACATTGGGAAATAAGAAACCATGTCCTCCAGGTCTCATAGATGCAGACCAAGCTTTTATGGTCTCCCTAGAAAGGAAGCTAAAGCTCTTGACAACAACATATTTTTCAAGTGCCCAACCTCACAGGCAGTTTCTCAAGAAGTCTCTAGGCCAGCAGACCTCCATGTTTGTGGAGTTTTTACCCTGTCCCATACTTTTGGAAACTACTCTACCACTTCCAAGGTTGTGACCTCCTGAGCATATTGCATTCCACAAATTTATTCACAGATTTTCTAAATCTTCTCCTCTAATTGTGTCTTACTTGGGGTGAAGGGATTGTCAAGGCATTGTTCTGGTTGAGAGTGGGAATAATTTTGTGTAGCACATATTTACATACACATTGGATTCATTGTTCAATTTTCCATTCGAAATACTGAATCCTTGACACTAACCCATACCCTACTAGACGCTGACTATTAATTCTAATATGATGGAGAAAAATAACCGAAACAGAATAGAAATACTAGCACTTCAGAAGAGGCATGGTGTATAGTTGGTCTTGCCTTTTGCATGATATAGGGTAGGAGTTATAAATCTTGTCAATTTTTTGTTGAAATAGTTCTGCATGTGTTTTTAAAGTTAACACATCTGTGAATTCCTGTCTTCATTTTTCTGTAGCCTATTCAGCACATGTATTTTTATACGCACATATAGAATCCTACCTGGTATCACTCGTATATTCTTGAGAGGTGGCTAACTTGGCAGATACAAAGTGTGAGAAGAGATCACTCCTCATTAATACTTTTGGAACTGAAAATTCAGACTATGAGTGAGCTTCTTAGTTCAAGAACATTATACATAAATCCATGTTCAGTAAAATTAATATTTTTGGATCTGTGGATGATATATATTTCACAATGAATTTTAATTGGCATATATATTGCTACTTTTTAATGTCTCTGTGTGTGTTTTGTGTGTGTGTGTGTGTGTGTGTGTGTGTGTATATATATATATATATATATATATATATATATATATATATATACTCTCTAGATTTTTCAAAATATAAAATATATGTGTCCTATTATACACTCCCTAAATTCATTCTTGTTCGTGTATGTGGTTTTATATTAAACTTTTCATAAGATTATTTTAAAAATATTCATCCACCTGAAATACATATTGTTTTCTAGTACTAAAAAGTTACTTCAGTGAATGGTGCAAACAAATCCTTATATTTTTACAGTAGCTGACCCACTTTAACAT
This sequence comes from Callospermophilus lateralis, assembly GCF_048772815.1. Lineage (NCBI taxonomy): Eukaryota > Metazoa > Chordata > Mammalia > Rodentia > Sciuridae > Callospermophilus > Callospermophilus lateralis. Next base: position 112,982 of record NW_027512604.1, read on the forward strand.
CAATGCAAGTAGATTCCTATGGGACATGATGTGTATTTTGACGTTCATTTTTATTAAACACTGGTACATTACTATTTCTGCAGTTTTTGTACATCATAGAATATACATTTCATCCACAAGTTCACAAATTTAAAGAAATTTGTAACACATTCAATCACTTCCTGCTTCAGAACATATGTATTCCTCCTTGTTTTTGACTGGTCATTTCATGAGACTTCTTTCCAAACACATTATTTTCGATTTCCATAATCAATTTTGAAGCAAAATTCACACACTCTTTATGATAAACCACAACCGTAATATTACCATTAGATGTATTACTGGTTGGAATGAATGTATATATATCAATATATGATTCCTGTGTATTTTCAGATATCAATTCAATCCATTATTTAAAGTTGGAACAAGTTATATTATTTATTCGCAGTATTGTCTATTCATGCATTATCTCTATATTCATACATACATGGTACACCTATAAGTACCTCCAATACTAATTTATACCCCTTCAAAATATTGCTCCAAGAAATGGTGCAAGAAAGACTCATGTCACCTGATCTACATATACGTTTTATCACAGTAATATTCTGGCCACAAAATGCAAAGTCACACTTACGATTGAACCAAAGCCTAAAAGGAATGTGAGTATGGGTTATGAAAATCACCCATGTCCACGTTGCCTAATGCTCTCAAATGTCAATCCTATTGGTGACTACATATTTGTTACTTCCTAAGATTATATATTCAATCTCAAGCCTGTTGAAATTGTCTATTGCTATCACTCACTTTATACTTTGCCTGATTTCCTAATGTCGCTATTGATATCTGCTTTCCTACATATTTTCCCCATTTCATCACTGTGACTGACTCTTCACATGTGCTGACATTTACATTTTCTGTCTACCTGAAAACCTATTGCTAAAGAACTATTTGTCCAAATGCTATACTCACACTTTTTTCTAATCCTACCAACTATCTTCCTAATCCTACCGACTCTCCCTCTTTGAATGGTTGTTCTCCTCAACATTCAATCATCCAAGGTATCAGGTCCTATGCCATTGTGTATAGATTTATCTGAGACATCTGTGCAGAACATAATTAAATGCTAAGTATCCCAATCAAGGACCTAATGCTTTTCTGGGCTTCAAATTTTACCGAGATTTCTGTTTTCATTCATATATTTCACCTATATAATCTTATATATATCGCAGGTTCCCAATACCATTATTCATCCAGCAGAATGATCCTAACCAAAATCAAACATGTTATTAACCGTAACCATACACTGTTCCCTCAATCTAACTTTACAGAATAGCAGGGACAGAGTTGGTCTTACAATACAGGAATGTAGGAGATCTTCAACCTGCAGAGAACCTCAAAGGTCCATGCAGAAATGATCCCTAAAGAAGATGTAGGCAGCTATGAAGGACCTGAGAGTGCGAAAGTCATCTTTCATGACAAAAAAAAAAAAAACAGGTCAGGATGAAGGGATGTGTCTGAAGCAGTCTCTCTCTTCTTAATGTAGAGAAGATAGACCAAACCAGGCTTGTGTGGAGAGCTGTTCCCGGGTGCCTGTGGTTGATATTCCATTCTAGCTTGTGAAAGTGTCATAGGAAGTAGGGGCAGGATCCATCTCAGGGACCCTTGGAAGCAACTGTTAAGGCAAAGTGGTTGCCAAGGCAGTGACCTCATTCAGTTCTAGACGAAGTGACCTATGTCACTTTCTTGTTGATGGAACACTCTGAACTTGGGATCCAGGAAGCCAGGCACCCTGAGGCAGTCCCAGTCCAAGTACCAGTGGTCTCAAATGTTTGCATTTAAGAAGGACAGAGTCAGTCTTTCTTGGCAACTAAATTGAAGATGGAAAAATGCCAGGAAAGCTCTGAAGAGGGGCTTTACCTGAGAAAACAGCCAGTGGCTCACCGCTGGCTCCTGATAACATCACAGTTTTGGCCAAGGAGACCAGATCTGACATAGCACAGCCCGTTTCGGGGGAACATAGTATGGCCCACCAGTCAGAGGACGCTCTGGATAGTCACAGACCTATTTGGGGAAAGAAGGTGCCTTTGTGGGTGTGTGTGTGTGTGTGTTTTTGATTTTGTCTCATGTTTTGAGAATATGTAGGAAAGTCGGTTTGTTTGGTTTGGAGTGGACTGTTTCTAGTAAGTCCTTTGAGAAGGCGAGTGTTTCTATGTCTGGATATCCCACTGTGTCCGTGGTTGTAGACAATAGAAAAGAGAATGCATCAATAGATGTGTCCTGTCTAGTAGAAATCTTCGCAGAATTCATCCTGTCCAATTTATGAATGGACTGCAGGTTACCTTATGGATGGGCAACACCTACTACCTTCCTACATTCGTGATTTCTTCCTGAATTCTGGCCACTCTCCCATAGGCTCATGGTTTTGTGTTCAAGATATGTATCTCCTCCACAATCTGGGACATGGCCATGTACTGGATAGCTGAAGAGAATGGTGAATATCTCAGAAAACTCAGATATCAGTGTGACCAGGAAAGTCTCAGTGGAGAAAATCTGCTTTGGGATTTTGCTTACCTATTGTTCTGTTGCCCTGAATGTAAGGAAGGTCTTTGCCTAAGGCCCCACATTTCCAATGCCTGAAAAAAACAGTTTTCAAATGGAAATAAATGGGCATCACCTGTGGCTCCTGGCTTAATTGCTTTGCAAAGGGATATGTCTGAATCAGCCTCTTAGTGCAGTTTGAGATTATCACTTAGATTCTCAGCACCTGATGGATCTAAAGAAAGATCCCATGTGTGCATCCAAATCCAAAATGGCCAAAAGAGAAGTCATTGTGATGAAGTCTCTTGCCTTCCTCTGTAAGGTTCCTGATCTCCATCAAGTGATAACAGGGATCTTTGGGTCAACTGAGTTCTTCAAGGCCTGCAGAGGCTAGCCCATAGGTGCTGGGTTTTCTTATGACTGCAAATCACATAAAGAAACTATACCCGACAGTCAGTATGCCTCAAATTGGAAAAGCGGAACAGTATTAATGGCATGCCTCTTTGATCAGTCCTGGTTCACAGGAACGTTGTCCAGGAAACACTGACTTTAGACAAATTAAGGGCAAGGGAGCTTATTTTGACATTATCTTGGGCTGTGTGCCTCATTAAAACTTCCAGCCAAGGTTATGATGAGTGACTATATGGAAGAAAATGAGGGCCATGTGGGAGTGTTTTGGTTTTAATTCTGGTCATTGGTGTGGCGGTTGGAAGAGATGACTGGGTCAACTGGGCTTGAACTCTGGTGTGTTTCCACGTAGAGACTGAGTTTTGAAACTGATCTCAGAGAAGTATTGCCATGAATTGTGTTGGGATTTTAGGAGGCCACGCATGAGAGTCGCCCTTGGAACCTGAGATCTAGGACCAGGGTGGCTTTCCACAAAGAACTGGGAATCTCAGCCTGGATATCACATGATTTTATTCTGAAAGACTTGGCAGCCATAGTTGAGAGTCAAAAGACATAGGACCTCACATTGTATACCTCAATGATCCTGGCTTCAAGTGACCTTTGTCCACTCTTTGGAAAGCCTTGCCTGTGAGAGTTCTCTAGAATTTTCTTTGAAATGAACTTTCTCAACATTTAATGGTTCCTGAATAATTGAAATCCACAGTGCATCCAACGTCATCCTTGAAAAATGGCTAGATAAATAACACGAAATTTTTGAAATTTCCATGACCAGGTGGAACTGCAGAAACTTTCGATGTCCTGTTGCTTACCATGAGTGTACCAGACAGTGCCTTGATTGACAGGGATTCATGAAATTTGTTTAGAACAGAGAAGCCAGTATTTTGGAGCCTGCTGAGTAGTGGGCCTAGAGCAGTGGTGGAGAGGTGTGTGATAAAACATCATGGTGGGGCCATTTGGATCTGCCATTGGCTTCCAAATGGCTTGTAACTGACAGAGTGCAGACATCAGACCCTTATATGTAAAAGCATCTTGTTATATGGCGTAGTTTCAGGGCAATGTTCAGAATCAGGTTGCTATGGACAAGCGGGCAATCTTTGAGAGATAGAAGCCTGGTTGGTGAATTTTCTTGCAGACCCTGACCCACCACACGTGACAGAACTCCCTCAAGCACTGTTTCCCAGTTGAACTCCTTGTATTTCGTGAAGCATGAACCAAACTCCAAGTGCAGCAGCAAGAAACACCACGAAAAGTGGAGGATGACCAAATGGTTTCACAGTCCACACGGGGAGACAATAAGCCCCCAGTGCCCACAGTTTACCTACAAAGAGAGAATTCAGCACTGCTGCCTCGTGTTCATTGGAAAATAAGAAATGTTGTCCTCCAGGTCTCATAGATGCAGACCCAGCTTTGAGGGTCTCACTACAAAGGAAGCTTAACTCCTGACAACAACCTATATTTCAGTGCCCAATTTCACTGGCAGTTTCTCAAGAAGTTTTAGGCAAGCAGAGCTTCATGTTTGTGGAGTGTGTACCCTGTCCTTACTTTTGGAAACTCCTATTCCACCTCCAAGTTTGTGCACTCCTGAACATTTTCTATTCCAGAAATGTAATCACAGATTTTGTAACTCTTCTACTCTAATTGTGTCTCCCTTGGGGCGAAAGTAATGACAAGGCATTGTTCTGGATGAGAGTCAGAAGATTAATTTTTCTATTTTCCATTTGAAATTCTGAATCCCTGACACTAACCCATATTCTACTAGACTCTGACTACTAATCCAAATATGATGGAAGAAAATAACCCAAACAGTACATAAATACTTGCAGTTCAGAGTTGGACTTGCCTTTTGCATGTTAAAGGGTAGGTGTTATAAATCTATTCAATATTTAATTGAAATAGTTCTCCATGTGTTTTTAAAGTTAACAAATATGTGAATTACTGTCTCCCATTCTCTGGAGCTTATTCAGCACATGTATTTTTATATGCACCAATAGAATCCTACAAGGTATCACACGTACATCCTTGTGAGGTATATGACTTAGCAGATACAAAGTGTGAGAAGTGATCACTCCTCCTAAACGCTGTTGGAACTGAAAATTCAACCTATGGGTGAGCTTCCCAGTGGAACAACATTATACATAAACCCATGTTCACTAAAATGAATGTTTTTGCATCTTTATGATATATATTTCATGATGAATTTCGATTGGCATATATATTGCTACTTTTTAATGTCTGTGTTTGTGTGTATGTGTGTGTGTGTGTGTGTGTATATATATATATAAATATATGTATATATATATATATGTATGTATATATATATGTATGTATATATATATATATATATATATATATACTCTCCATATTTTTAAAAATATGAAATATATGTGTCTTATATACACTCCCTAAATTCATTCATGTTCATGTATGTGGATTAATAATCAACTTTTCACAAGATTATTCTTAGAAATATTCATCCACCCGAAATACATATTTGTTTCCTAGTACTGAAAACTAACTTCAGTAAAAGGTGCATACAAATCCTGATATGTCTACTTTAACTGACCCAGTTTAACATCAATGCATGTAGGTTCCTATGAGACATGATGTGTAATTTGACATTAATTTTTATTCCACACTGGTACATTACTATTTCTTCAGTTTATGCACATCTCAGTATATATATTTTATTCACTAGTTAACAAATTTATAGGCATTTGTTTCACTTTCAATCACTTCCTGCTCCAGAACACATGTATTCCTCTATGTTTCTTGACTGGTCTATTCATGAGACTTTTTTCCAAATATATTATTTTCGATTTCCATAATCAATTTTGAACCAAAACTCACACACCCTTCATGATAAACCATAACCCTAAGATTATCGTTAGACATATAACTGGTTGGAATGAATGATTGCATATCAATATAAAATTTCTTATAAATTTTCAGATATTTATTCAATCCATTATTTAAAGTGGATCCAGTTATATTATTTATTCACAGTATGGTCTATTCATGCATTATGTCTATATTCATTGAAACAGGGTTCACCTATTTGTACCCCCATACTAATTTGTAAGTCTTCAAAATATTGCTCCCAGAATTGGTGGAAGAAATACTCTTTTCACCTGATCTACATACACATTTTATTACAGAAATATTCTGGACACAAAAAGCAAAGGTCACACTTACAATTGTACCAAAGCGTAAATGGAAAGTGAGCATGGATTACTAAAAACATCCATGTCCAGGTTGCCTAATGCTCTCAAATATCAATTCTATTTTTGACTACATATTTGTTTCTTCTTAAGATTATATATTCAACTTCAAACCTGTTGAAAATGTCTAACCCTATCACACAATTTATACTTTGCTTGATTTCCTAATGTCTCTATTGATATCTGCTTTCCTATATTTTTCCCCAGTTCATCATTGTGACTGACTCTTCACATGTGCTTACATTTACATACACTCTCTACCCGAAATCTTATTGCGAAAGAACTTTTGGTCCAAATCCTATACTCACTCTTCTTTCTAAACCTACCAACTACCTTCCTAATCCTACCGACTATCAGTTTTTGACTGGATGTTCTCTTCAACATTCAATATCCAAGGTACAAGGTACGATGCCAGTGTATATTGATTTATCTGAGACATCTGTGCTGCACATTACTCAAAGCTAAGTATCCCACTCAAGTCCCCAATGCCCTTCTGGGCTTCAAATCTTACCTAGATTTCTGCTTTCATACTTATGTTTCACATATATACTCTTGTAAATATCGCATTTTGCCAATACCATTATTCATCCCGCAGAATGATGTGTAACCCAAATTGAACATGTTATTAACCCTAACCATACACTGTTCCCTCAGTATAACTTACTTAAGAGCAGGGACAGTGTGGGTCTTACAATATAGGAATGTAGATGATCTTCCACCTGCTGAGAACATCAAAGATCCATGGAGAAATGATCCTTGCAGAAGATATAGGCAGCTATGTAGGACCTGAGAGAGCAATAGTCATCTTCCATGGCAAACAACCTGGTCAGGATTAATTGATAGTCTGAATCAGCCTCTCTCTTCTTAATGAAGAGAAGATGGACTGAACCAGGCCTCTGTGGAGAGCTGTTCCCTGGTGCCTATGGTTGATATACCATTCTAACTTCTGAATGTGTCACAGGATGTTGGGGCAGCCTCCATCTCATGGGAACCCTGGATGCAACTGTTAGCACAAAGTGGTTACCAAGGTAGTGACCATATTCAGTTCCTGAAAGAAGTGACCTCACTTCACTTCCTTGGTGATGGAATTCTCTGAACCTGGGATCCAGGAAGGAAGGCACCCAGAGCCAGTCCCACTCCCAGTTCCAGTGGGCTAACTTGTTTGCTTTTCCCAAAGACATAGTCAGTCTTTCTTGGTACCTATTGATGTGAGGATGGCCAAATGCCAGCAGAGCTCTGATGAGGGGCCTTTCCTGAGAAAGCAGGTAGTGGCTCACCTTTGGCTCCTGACAACTTCACAGAGTTGGACAAGGAGACCAGATCTGAAACAGGACAGGCCATTTAGGGGGAACATAATATGGCCCACCAGTCAGAAGACACTCTGGATAGTCACAGACCTATTTGGGGGAAGTAAGTGCCTTTGCCGTTGTAGGTGTGAGTTTGTGGTTTTTTCTCATGTTCTGAGAATAGGTAGGAAAGCTGGTTTGTTTGGTTTGGAGTGGACTGTTTCTAGTAAGTCGTTTGACATGGTGAGTGTTTCTAGGTCTGTGTATCCCACTGTATCCGTGGTTGTAGACATTAGAAAAGAGAATGCATCAATGGATGTGTTGTCTCTAGTTGAAAGCTTCCCCGCATTCATACTGCCCAATTAATGAATGGACTGAAGCTTGCCTTATGGATGGGCAACATCTACTATCTTCTAAAGTTCCTGTTTTCTTCGTGAATTCTGGCCACTCTCCAGAATAGGCTCATGGTTTTGTTTCCCAAATATGTAACACCACAAGATTCTGTGACATGGCCATGTACTGGATTGCTGAAGGGAATGGAGGCATCTAAGAAAACTCAGATTTCAGTGTGACCAGTAAAGTCTCAGTGGAGAAACCCTTCTTTGGGCCATTTGCTTACTTCTATTTCTATTACCCTGAATGTCAGGAAGGTCTTTGCCTCAGGCCACCCCTTTGTGTAGCCTGAAGAAAACTGTTTTCATATGGAAATGTATGGACATCACCTGTGGCTCTTTGCTTAATTGATTTGGAATGAGATGTGTCTGAATCAGCCTCTTGTCCTTGTATGAGGTTGTGGCTTTGATTCTCAGCACCTGATGGATCTAAAGAAAGATCCCATGTGCTTCCAAAACTAAAATGGCCAAAAGAGCAGTCATTGTTGATGAATATTTTTGCCTTCTTGTTTTAGGTTCCTGACCTCCATAAAGTGAGAATAGGGATCCTTTGGGTCAAATGAGTTCTTGAAATCCCTGCAGAGGCTAGCCCATATTTGCTTGGGTTTTCTCATGACTCCAAATCACATAAAGAATCTATACCCTACAGCCAGTAGGCCTCAAATTGGAGAAGTGGAACACTTTAACAGCAGGAATATTTGATCATTCCTGGTTCACAGGAAGAGTGTCCAGGCCATCATGATTTTAGGCAAATGAGGGGCAAGTGAGCTTATTTGGGCTCATAGAAACCTCCAGCTCTAGGTTATGATGAGTGTCTACATGGAAGAAGATGATGGCCCTGTGGGAGTGTTTTGATTTTAATTGTGGTCATTTTTTGGCGGATGGAAGGGATGACTGGGTCCACCTGGGCTTGAACTCTGGTGTGATTCCCCTTAGAGACTGAGTTCTGAAACTGACCTCAGAGAAGTATTGCCATGAATTGTGTTGGGATTTTAGGAGGCCACGCATGAGACTCACTCTTGGAAACTGAGATCTAGGCCCAGGGTGGTTTCCACAGAGGCCTGAGAATCTCAGCCAGGATATCACATGATTTTATTCTGAAAGACTTAGCACCCATATTTGAGAGTCAAAACACACATGGACCTCACATTGTAGATGTCAGTTGGCCTGGCTTTAGGAGACCTTTTGGCAACTGTTTGAGAAGCATTGACTGTGAGAGTTCTCCAGAGCGTTCATTGTAATGAACATTCTCAACACTTAATGGTTCCTGAATGAATTGAAACCCACAGTGCCTCTAACTTCATCCTTGAAAAATTGCTAGATAAATACCATGAAATTTTTGAAATTCCCATGACCAGGTGGCACTGCAGAAACTTTTGATGTCCTGTTGCTGATCATGTGAATACTAGACAGTGCCTTGTTTTTGACTGGGTTTCATTAAAATGGTGTAGAACAAGAGAAGCCAGTAATTTGGAGCCTGCTGAGTAGGGGGCCTAGAGCAGTGGTGGGCAGGTGTGTGATAAAACATCATGGTGGGGCCATGTGAATCTGCCATTGGCTTCCAAATTTTTTGTGACTGATATAGTGCAGACATCAGACCCTTATATGTAAAGGCATCTTGTTAAATGGAGAGTTTTCAGGGCAATATTCAGAATCAGGTTGCTATGGTTATTGGGGCAAGCTATGTGGGATACAAGCCTGGTTGGTGCATTCTCCTGCAGACCCTGACCCACCACACGTGACAGAACTCCCTCCAGCACTGTATCTCAGATGAACTTTTTATGTTTTGTGAAGCAAATACCAAATTCCCAGTGCAGCAGCAAGAAATACCACGAAAAGTGGAGGATGACCAAATGTCTTCACAGACCCCACTGGGAGACACTTAGCTTCCAATGGACACAGTTTAGCTACAAAGAGAGAACTGAGCACTGCTGCCTCATGTTCATTGGAATATAAGAAACCATGTCTTTCGGTTACATAGATGCAGACCCAGCTATGATGGTCTCACTACAAAGGAAGCTAAAGCTCATGACAACAACATATATTTCAAGTGCCCAACCTCAGAAGCCGTTTCCCAAGAATTCTTAGGCCAGCAGAGCTCCTTTTTGTGGAGTGTTTACCCTGTCCTTTACTTTTGGAAACTCCTCTACCACCTCCAAGGTTGTGAACTCCCGAGCATATTCCATTCCATATATGTATTCATAGATTTTCACACTTTTCTACTCTAATTGTGTTTTACTTGGGGCGTAGGTAATGTCAAGGCATTGTTCTGGATGTGAGTGGGAAGATTTTTGTGTAGCACATATTTACATACACATTGGATTCATTTTTCAATTTTCCATTTGAAATACTGAATCCCTGACACTAACCCATACCCTACTAGTCTCTGACTAATAATCCTAATATGATGGTGAAAAATAAGCCAAAAAGAGAAGAAACACAAGCAGTTCAGAGGACGCATTGTGTATAGTTGGAATTGCCTTTTGCATTATATAATGTAGGAGTTATAAGTCTAGTCAATTTTTTTGTTGAAATAGTTCTAAATGTGTTTTTAAAATTAGCAAATATGTGAATCCCTGTCTCCCTTTCTCTGTAGCCTATTCAGCACATGTATTTTTATATGCACATATAGAATTCTACCTGATATCACTCGTATACACTTGTGAGGTGGCTGAATTGGCAGATGCAAATTGAGAGAAGAGTTCACTCCTCCTAAACGCTGTTGGAACTGAAAATTCAACCTATGGGTGAGCTTCCTAGTTGAAAAACATTATACATGAATCCATGTTCAGTAAAATGAACATTTTTCGATCTGTGGATTATATACATTTCATGATGAATTTCTATTGGCATATATGTTGCTACGTTTTTTTTCTTTTATTGGTTGCTCAAATCATTACAAAGCTCTTGAATATCATATTTCATACATTAGATTCAAGTGGGTTATGAACTCCCATTTTTACTCCAAATACAGATTGCAGAATCACATTAGTTACACATCCATATTTTTACATAATGCCCTATTAGTTACTGTTGTATTCTGCTACCTTTCCTATACTCTACTATCCCCACTTCCCTCTCTTCCCATCTTCTCTCTCTACCATACCTACTGTAATTCATTTCTCTCCTTGTTTATTTTCCCACAACCTCTTATATGTAATTTTGTGTAACAATAAGTGTCTCTCTCCATTACCATGCAATTTCCCTCTTCTCTCCCTTTCCCTCCCACGTCATGTTTCTGCTTAATGTTAATCTTTTCTTCATGCTCTTCCTCCCTGCTCTGTTCTTAGTTGCTCTCATTATATCAAAGAAGACATTTGGTAATTGTTTTTTAGGGATTGGCTAGATTCACTAAGCATAATCTGCTCAGTGCCATGCATTTCCCTGCAAATTCCATGATTTTGTCATTTTTTAGTGCTGCGTAATTCTCGATAGTATATAAAAGTCACATTTTTTTATCCATTCATCTATTGAAGGGCATCTGGGTTGGTTCCACAGTGTAGCAATTGTGAATTGTGCTGCTATGAAAATCCATGTGGCAGTATCCCTGTAGTACGCTCTTTTAAGGTCTTCAGGGAATAGTCCGAGAAGGGCAATAGCTTGGTCAAATTGTGCTTCCATTCCCAGCTTTCCCAGGAATCTCCATACTGCTTTCCAAATTGGTCGCACCAGTTTCAGTCCCACCAGCAATGTACAAGAGTACCCTTTTCCCCACATCCTCGCCAGCACTTGTTGTTGTTTGACTTCATAATGGCTGCCAATCTCACTGGATTGAGATGGTATTTTAGGGTGGTTTTTATTTGCATTTCTCTTACTGCTAGAAATGGAGAGCATTTTTTTCATGTACTTGTTAATTGATTCTATGTCCTCCTCTGAGAAGTTTCTTTTCAGGTCCTTGGCCCATTGGATTATTGGTTATCTTATTGTCTAATTTTCTAAGTTCTTTGTATACTTTGTATACTCTGGATATTAGGGCTCCATGTGAAGGGTGAGGACTAAAAATTTGTTCCCATGATGTAAGCTCCATATTTACCTCTCTTATTGTTTCTCTTTCTGAGAAAAAATAATTCAGTTTAAGTAAGTCCCATTTGTTGATTCTTATTATTAACTCTTGTTCTATGGGTGTCCTATTAAGGAATTTGGAGCCTGACCACACAATACGTAGATCGGAGCCAACTTTGTATTCTATCAGACGCAGAGACTCTGATTTGAATCTAGCTCCTTGATCCACATTGAGTTAACTTTGGTGCATGGCGAGAGGAGGGGATTCAGTTTCATTTTGTTGCATATGGATTTCCAGTTTACCCAACACCATTTGATGAAGATGCTATCCTTCCTCCATTGCAGGCCATTAGCTCCTTTATCAAATATAAGATAGTTGTAGCTTTTTGGATTAGTTTCTGTGTCCTCCATTCTGTACCATTGGTCCACCCGCCTGTTTTGGTACCAGTACCATGCTGTTTTTATTATGATTGCTCTGTAATATAGTTTGAAATCTGGTATCGCTATTCTGCCTGATTCACACTTCCTGCTTAGAATTGCTTTTGCTATTCTGGGTCTTTTATTTTTCCATTTGAATTTTATGATTGCTTTATCTATTTCTACAAAAAGTTTCTATGGGATTTTGATTGGCATTGCATTAAACCTATAGAGAACTTTTGGTAATATCACCATTTTGATGATGTTAGTTCTGCCTATCCATGAACACGGTATATTTTTCCATCTTCTAAGATCTTATTCTATTTCTCTTTTTAGGGTTCTGTAGTTTGCATTATATAAATCTTTCACCTCTTTTGTTAGGTTTATTCCCAAGTATTTAATTATTTGAGGAAATTGGGAATGCAGTGTTTTGACTCATTTTTGTTTCAGAAGTTTTGTCGCTGATATACAGAAATGCCTTTGATTTATTCATGTTGATTTTGTATCCTGCCACATTGCTGCATTCATTTATGAGTTCTAGTAGTTTTTTCTGTAGACCCTTTTGGGTCTTCTATGTATAGAATCATGTCATCTACAAATAGTGATAATTTAAGTTCTCCTTTTCCTATTTTTATGCCTTTAATGTCTTTCATCTCTCTAATTGCTCTGGCCAGTTTTTGGAGAACTATATTGAATAGAAGTGGTAATAGAGGACATCCCTGTCTTGTTCCAGATTTTAGAGGGAATGCCTTCAATTTTTCTCCATTCAGAATGATGCTAGCCTGAGGATTAACATAGATAGCTTTTACAATGTCGAGGTAAGTTCCTGTTATCCCTAGTTTTTAAAATGTTTTGAACATAAAGAAATGCTCTACTTTGTTGAATGGTTTTTCTGCATCTATCGAGATGATCATATGGTTCTTGTCTTTAAGACTATTGATGTTGTGAATAACATTTATTGATTTCCATATATTGAACCCTCCTTGCATCCCAGGGATGAATCCAAGTTGATCATGGTGCACGATTTTTTTGATGTGCCTTTCTATCCAATTCGCCAGAATTTTAATGAGGATTTTTGCATCTAGGTTCATCAGAGATATTGGTCTGTAGTTTTCTTTCTTTGAGGTGTCTTTGTCTGGTTTCAGAATCAGGGTGATGTTGGCCTCATAGAATGAATTCGGCAGAGCTCCCAGTTTTTCTATTTCCTGAATAACTTGAGAAGTATTGGTATTAATTCTTCTTTAAAGGTTTTGTAAAACTCTGCTGTATACCCATCCGGTCCTGGGCTTTTCTTGGTTGGTAGTCTTTTGATTGCTTCTTCTACTTCATCCATTGATATTGGTCTGTTTAAATTGTGTGTTTCCTCCTAACTCAGTCTGGGCAAATCATATGACTTAAGAAATTTATCGATGTCTTCACTATTTTCTATTTTATTGGAATACAGGTTTTCAAAATAATTTCTAATTTTCTTCTTTATATATGTAGCATCTGTTGTAATATTGCCTTTTTCATCCCGTATGTTAGTAATTTGATTTCTCTCTCTTCTTCTCTTCGTTAGCATGGCTAAGGGTCTGTCTATCTTATTTATCTTTTTGAAGAACCACCTTTTAGTTTTGTTAATTTTTTCAATAGTTTCTTTTGTTTCAATTTCGCTATGATTTTAATTATTTCTTGCCTTCTGCTACATTTGCTGTTGTTTTCCTCTTCCTTTTCTAAGGCTTTGAGATGAAGTGTGAGCTCATTTATTTGTTTTTCTTTTCTATTTTGAGGAATGACCTCTAGGCGATGAATTTACCCCTTAAAACTTCTTTTCATTGTACCCCATAGAATCTGATATGTTGTGTCTGTATTTTCATTTATCTCTAAGAATTTTTTGATTTCCTCCTTTATGTCTTCTGTAACCCATTGATCATTCAGTAACATATTCTTCATTTTGGATGTGATGTATGATTTTTTCTTCCTTCTTTTATCATTGGTTTCCAGTTTCATTCCATTATGATCACAAAAAATTCATGGTATTATCTCCTCCCCTTTATATTTACTGAGGGTTGCCCTATGGCATAACATATGGTCTATTTTTGAGAAGGATCCATGTGCTGCTGAGAAAAAAGTATATCCACTTGATGATGGTTGATATATTCTATATATGTCAGTTAAGTCTAGGGTATTGATTGCGATATTGAGTTATATAGTTTCTTTTTTCAACTTTTGTTTGGAGGATCGTTCCAATGGTGAGAGAGGTGAGTTGAAGTCACCCATAATTATTGTATTGTGGTCTATTTGATTCTTTAACTTGAGGAGAATTTGTTTTATGAACATCGCAGCACCATTATTTGCTGCGTGAATATTGATAATTGTTATGTCTTGTCGGTGAATGGTTCATTTTAGCAGTATATAATGTCCTTCTTTATCCCTTTTGATTAAATTAGTCTTGAGGTCGATTTTATTCGATAGGAGGATGGCCACCCCTGCTTGCTTACGAGGACCGTGTGCATGGTATAAATTTTCCCAATCTTTCACCTTCAGCCTGTGTATGTCTTTTCCATTCAGATGTGTCCCCTGGAGGCAATATATTGTTGGATTTTTTTTTTTATTTCAAGTTACAAGCCTATGTCACTTTATTCGAGAGTTTAAGCCATTTACTTTTAGAGTTACTATTGATATATGGTTTGTACTGCCACACATGTTTGCTTATATCTTTTTTTTAAATTAGTTTGTTTCTCCATGATTAGCTTTTCCCCCGCCCTCTGTCATTACTGAGGCACTTCTCACTCATGGTTTTCGTTGTTGATTTTCATTTCTTCCTCGTGTAGTGTTTTGCTCAAGATGCTTTGCAATGCTGGTTATCTGGCTGCAAATTCTTTTAGGTTTTGTTTATCATGAAATATTTTTATCTCGTTGTCTTACCTTAAGCTTAATTTTGCTGGATACATAATTCTTGGTTGGCATCCATTGTCTTTCAGTGTTTGAAGTACGTTGTTCCAGGATCGTCTCACTTCCAGCATCTATGATGAAAAATCCATTGTTAACCTTTTTGGTTTACCCCTGATTGTAATGATTGTAATCTGCCTCCTTTCTCTGGTAGCTTTTAATATTTTCTCTTTGTTCTGTATATTGGATATCTTCATAACAATGTGTCTTGGCATTGGTCTACTGTGATTTTGTGTGCTCGATGTCCTGTAAGCATCTACAATTTGTTTATCCGTTTCCATTTTTATTTCTGGAAAGTTTTCTGTAATTATTTCATTCAGCAGGTTTCTCATTCCCTTGGTTTGAATCTCTGTACCTTCCTCTATCCATATGACTCATTGGTTTTTTTTTTATGTTATCCCATATCTCTTGAATGTTTTCTCATAATTTTTTACAGCATTTCTTTGTTGGCTACACTTTTTTCAAGATGATATATTTTGTCTTCATTCTGTCTTCTACTTGCTCTACACTGTTAGTGATACTCTCAATTGAATTTTTAATTTGGTTTATCATTTCCTTGATTTCTAGAATTATTGTTTGATTTTTCTAATAATCTCTATCTCCTGATAAAGATGCTTAATTTCTTATTTTATCTGTTTATGTAATTTATTTTCAATGCGTTCTATCACTGTTTGTTTTTGCTGTCTCGTATCCTCTTTAAGGTTCCATTCCATCTGTCTAAGGTATTCCTTGAGTTCTTTATATGACCATGTTTCTGATGACTCTAGGTGCTCTTGAATATTTAGGCTGTCCTTCATTGTTCGTACTCCTTTTCTTCCTTGCTTTTTTATGCTTCTCATGTTACTTCTCGTTCTGTTTGACTACTGAGTTACTGCTTACTCTTATAAATTTATTTGATGCTTGGGAGGAAAGATATTAGAAGGGAAGGGAGAAGTCACTAAAGAGAATGAGAGTAGGCAGGTAGAATTCAAGAAAGGGGGAATAAAAAAATTGAAATGAAATGAAAAGACAAAAAAAAATAGAAAATAAAGAAAGAAAATTTTAAGTAATAATGATGATTAAAAAATTGAAAATTAAAATTTAAAATAATAATATTAATAATAATAATAATAAAATAAAAGAAATTAAAAAAATAAAAACATTTAAAAAAGTTAAAGAACAACAACAACAAAAATGAAAATGAAAGAAAAAGAAAAAAATACAAATAAAAAAATAGTAATAATACATGCAGTCCTAGAGTTCAATTAACTTCTCTTCCAGTAGGTGGAGCTGTGCGCACTGGGCCAAGCTTCTCCTCTCAATAAGTGGGAACCAATCACTGTGCAGCAGCTCTTCCTCCCAGACTGGGCGGGTCTCCAACCCTGAGTGCCTAGGGCCTTCTCTTGTGCTTCCTCAAGCCAGGCCCCACTCACCTGTGACGCTCACCACAATACTGGTTACAAGCCAGGCCTCTGCTCTTGGTAGCCCTGTTTCCATGAACGCCTGGGCACACTCTCCTTGATTGCCTCCCTCAGACCCTAAGTTTGTAGAGCTTGGGGCTGAGAAACCCCAGCGAATTTGCTTGCCCTTCGGGAGCCATGGCCCCGGTAGGTGGTGTAAGAGACCTCAATTGTCAGCACTGGTGGGAGCGGTAGCTGGCAATTACACGCCTCGAGTCCCGAGCCAATCCTGATTCCCTAGGTCTGGGTATCGCTCTCCTTGGAGAGCTGGGAGGGACCATTACGGCAGAGGTGGGAAGGGCCCTTGAGGTTTCCCTGCGGTGTTGAGAGAGATGGCAATGGGATAACACACTTGTCGCACTGGTTTCAATGAAGTTATCTCCTCCGACTGTGACGTCAGTTCGCTGCCATGGTGGTATCCCATTAAAATGGTGACCGTTCGTTCCCTTTGCTGGGTGACCAATGCAACAGGTGGGTCCTGACTATCTCTCCCAAGCCCCATTTCAATCCTGTGGCCACTGCCTATGAAGGCTCAGTTGGCTTTTAACTCTGTCAATTCCGAAAGCCCGACCAATTATTTCAGCGGGAATGTTAGTGCTGAGTCACAAAAACCAGATGAATCTAAGCTTGAATGCAGCCAATCCGGGTTTTGTGTGTGTTCTGAGGGGCCCAGACTGTTCGCCCCAGATTCACAACAGGTCAATATTGCCTAGTGATTCTGAGCAAACAGCATTTAGACAGTTTACGACTCCCTATGCCCGCGCAGCTGAAGAGATCAGAGACTTGAATTCTCCATGCCTGCCTTCATAATGGATCTCCTGTATTGCTACTTTTTAATATCTGTGCATTTGTGTGTGTGTGTGTGTGTGTATATATATATATATATATATATATATATATATATATATACTCTTTAGATTTTTCAAAATATGAAATATATGTGTCTTATTATGCACTCCCTAAATACATACATATTCATATCTGTGGATTTATAATCAACTTTCAACAAGATTATTTTCAGAAATAATCATCCACCTGAAATACATATTGTTTCCTAGTACTGAAAACTAAATTCAGTGAATGGTGCATACAAACCCTAATATTTCTACAGTTACTTAGCCAGTTTAAAATGAATGCAAGTAGATTCCTAGGGGACATGATGTGTATTTTGACTTTCATTTTTATTCAACACTTGTACGTTACTATGTCTTCAGTTCATGCACATGATGGGATATATATTTCAGTCACAAATTAGAAAATTTATAGGCATTTGTTTCACGATCAATCACTTCCTGATTCAGAACACATGTATTCCTCCATGTTTCTTGACTGGTCTTTTCATGAGACTTCTTTCCAAACATATTATTTTTGTTTAACATCATCACGTGTAAAGCAAAACTCAAACACCATTCATCATAAACCATAATCCTAATATTACCATTAGATATATAACTGGTTGGAATGAATGATTGTATATCAATATAAGATTTCTTATATATTTTCACATATCAATTCAATCCATTATTTAAAGTGGAATCAGTTACGTTATTTATTCATTGTATGGTCTATTCATGCATTATCTCTATATTAATAGACACAGGGTACACCTCTTTGTACCCCTAATACTAATGTATACGTCTTCAAAATATTGCTCCCAGAAATGGTGAAAGAAATACTCATGCCACCTGATCTACATATACATTTTATCACAGTAATATTCTGAACAAAAAAAAAAAAACATAAAAATGTCACACTTATGATTGTACCAAAGCCTAAAAGTAAAGTGAACGTGGATAACTAATAACATCCATGTCCAGGTTGCCTAATGCTCTCAAATGTCATTCCCATTCATGACGAGATATTTGTTTTTTCCTATCATTATGTATTCAAACTCAACCCTGTTGAAAATGTCTAATCCTATCACTCACTTTATACTTTGCCTGATTTCGTAATGTCTCTATTGACACCTGCTTTCCTACATATTTTCCCCAGTTCATCATTGTGACTGACTCTTCACATGTGCTGACATTTCCATTCACTCTCTAAACGAAACCCTATTGCTAAAGAAGCTTTTTATTCCAAATCATATACTCACTCTTCTTCCTAAACCTACTGACTATCTTCCTAATCCTACTGACTATCCCTTTTTGACTGGATGTTCTCTTCTACATTCAATCATCCAAGGTACAAGGTCCTATGCCACTGTATTTCGATTTAACTGAGACAACTGTACAGAACATAATTCAACACTAAGTATCCAAATAAAGGGCCCAATGCCCTTCTGGGCTTCAAATCTTTCTTAGATTCCCGTTTTCATACATATATTTCACGTATATATTCTTATAAATATCGCAGGTTCCCAATCTCATTATTCTTCCTGCAGAATGATTCCTAACCCAAATCAAACATATTATTAACCGTAACCATACACTCACTTTGCAGGAGAGCAATAACAGTGTGGGTATTAAACTACAGGAATCTAGGGGATCTTCACCTGCTGAGAAACTCAAATGTTCATGCAGAAATGATCCCTGGTGAAGATGAAGGTAGCTATGAAGTACCTCAGAAAGTAAAAGTCATCTTCCATGGCAATCATCCTGGTCAGGATGGAGGGTTGGGTCTGAATCAGTCTCTCTCTTCTTAATGTATAGAACATGGACCAAACCAGTCCTGTGTGGAAGCTGTTCACGGATGCTTATGGTTGATATAACATTCTAACTAGAGAAAGTGTCCCATGAAAATCAGTACAGCCTCCACCTCATGATACTTTTGGAAGCAACTGTTAGGACAAAGTGGTTGCCAAGGCAGTGACATCATTCATATCCTGAAGGAAGTGATCTCACCTCACTTCCTTGGTGATGGAACTCTCTGAACTTGAAATCCAGGAAGCCAGGCACCAAGAGACAGTCCCTGTCCTAGTCCCAGTGGTCTGACATGTTTGGATTTACCAAGGACAGAGTCAGTCTTTCTTGGTACCTACAGATGTGAGGATGGCCAAATGCCAGGAAACCTCTGAAGAGGGGCTTTTCCTGAGAAAGCAGGTAGTGTCTCACCGCTGGCTCTTGAGAACTTCACAGAGTTGGCCAAGCAGACATGATCTGAGACAGAAGAGGTCATTTCCGGGGAACATAGTATGGCCCACCAGTCAGAGGACACTCCGGGGAGTCACAGACCTACTAGGGGGAAGGAGGTGCCTTTGTGGGTGTGGGTGTGAGTTTGTGGTTTTGTCTCATGTTCTGAGAATAGGTAGGAAAGGCGGTTTGTTTGGTATGGAGTGGAATATTTCTATTAAGTCCTTTGACAAGGCGAGTGTTTCTATGTGTGTGTATCCCACTGAGTCCATTGTTGTAGACATTAGAAAAGACAATGCATCAATGGATGTGTCCTGTCTAGTAGAAAGCTTCCCAGCATTCATCCTGCCCAATTCATGAGTGGACTCTGGCTTGCCTTATGGATGGGCAACACCTACAAGCTTCCTAATTTCCTGTTTTCTTTCTCAATTCTGGCCACTCTCCAGAATAGTATCGTGGTTTTGTGTCCAAGATTTGTACCTCCAAGATCTGTGACATGGCTATGTACTGGATAGCTGAAAGAAATGGCTAGCATCTCAGAAATCTCAAATATCTGTTGACCAGGAAAGTCTCAGTGGAGAAACCCCTCTTTGTTCCTTTTGCTTACCTATTGTTCTGTTGAATGTCAGGAAGTTTTTTGCCTCAAGCCACCACTTTGTGAACCCTGAAGAAAACAGTTTTCAAATGGAAATGAATGGGAATCACCTGTGACTCTTTGCTTAATTGCTTAGGATTGGGATATGTCTGAATCAGCCTGTTGGCCCTGTGTGAGGCTGTGGCTTAGATTCTCAGCACCTGATGGATCTAAAGATAGATCCCATGCGTGCATCCAAAACCAAAATGGCAAAAAGATCAGATATTGTTGATGAACTCTCTTGCGTTCCTCTGGTAGGTTCCTGATATCCATCAAGTGAGAATAGGGATCCTTTGGGTCAAATGAGTTCTTCAAAGCCCTGCAGAGGCTAGGCCATAGGTGTTTGATTTTCATGACTCCAATTCACTTAAAGAATCTAAACCCCAAAGCTAGAAGGCCTCAAGTTGGAGAAGCCAAGCAATATTAAAGGCAGGCCTATTTGATCACTACTGGTTCACAGGAAGAGAGTCCAGGCCACCCTGACTTTAGGCAAATGAGGGGCAGGGAGCTTATTTTGGACACTGTCATGGGCTGCGTCCCTTATGGAAACCTCCAGCCAGAGAATATGATGAGTGTCTATATGGAAGAAGATGAGGGCCATGTGAGAGTGTTTGGTTTTAATTGTGGATATTTGTCTGGCGATTGGAAGAGATCTCTGGGTCCACATAGGCTTGCACTTTGGTGTGATTCCCCTTAGAGACTGAGTTCTTTTAGTGATCTCAGAGAATTATTGCCAGGAATTGTGTTGGAATTTTAGATGGCCATGCATGAGAGTTGCCCTTGGAAAGTGACATCTAGGCCCAAGTTGACTTTCCACAGAGCACAGGGAATCTCAGCCAGGATATCACATGATATTATTCTTAAAGACTTGGCAGCCATATTTGAGAGTCGAAACACACATGGACCATACATTGTAGACCTCAACGGGCCTGGCTTAATCTGACTTTTCACCACTTTTGGAAGCCTTGCCTGTAAGAATTCTCCAGAGTTTTCATTGAAATGAGCTTCCTCACCATTTAATGGTTTCTGAGTGAATTAAAATTCCCAGTGCCTCCAACTTCATCCTTGAAAATTGGCTATATCAATACCATGAAATTTTTGAAATTCCCATGACCGGGTAGCACTGAAGAATATTTGGATGTCCTGTTGCTGATCATGAGTATACAAGACAGTGCCTTGATTGACTGGGTTTTATGAAAGTGGTGTTTAACAGAGATGCCAGTAAGTTGGATCCTGCTGAGTAGTTGTACTAGAGTAGTGGTTGGCAGGTGTGTAATAAAACATCTGTGGTGGGGGCATTTGGATCTGCCATTGGCTTCCAAATGGATTGTGACTGACATCTTGCAGCCAGTAGACCCTTATATGTAAAGGCATATTGTTATATGGAGAGGTTTTAGGGCAATGTTCAGAATCAGGTTGCTATGGTCAATGGGGCAAGCTATGTGGGATAGAAGCCTGGTTGGTGCATTCTCCTGACGAACCTGACCCACCACACTTGACAGAACTTACTTCAGCACTGTGTCCCATTTGAAATCCTTGTATTTCATGAAGCAAATACCAATCTCCCAGTGCAGCAGCAAGAAATACCACGAATAGTGGAGGATGACCAAATGGAATTACAGTCCACAAGGGGAGACACTTAGACCCCAGAGGCCACAGGTTACCTACAAATAGAAAATTCAGCACTGCTGCCTCATGTTCATTGGAAAATAAGAATCCATGTCATCCAGATCACATAGATGAAGACTCAGCTATGATGGTCTCACAACAAATGAAGCTAATGCTCCTGACAACAGCATATATTTCATTGCCCAACCTCAGAGGCAGTTTCTCCAGATGTTAGGCTGGCAGAACTTCATGTTTGTGGAGTTTTTACCCTGTCCCTTACTTTTGGAAACTCCTCTACCACCTGCAAATTTGTGAACTCCTGAGCATTTTTCATTACACATATGTATTCACAGATTTTCTTACTCTTCTCCTCTAATTGTGTCTTATGTGGGGCGAAGGTAATGTCAAGGCATTGTGCTGAATGAGGGTGGGAAGACAAAGTATTTCAACTTGAAAAGAACATAGACAGCTCGGCCAAACTGTTAAGAAACCATGAAGAGAACATCCAAGAAATATGGGATAAAATAAAGAGACCAAACTTAAGAGTCATTGGGATACAGGAAGGTATAGAGGTCCAAACCAAAGGAATGAGCAATCTATTCAATGAAATAATATGAGAAAACTTCCCAGACTTGAAGAATGAGACAGACTCCCAAGTTCTAAAAGCCTACAGGACGCCGAATGTGAAAAATCATAAGAGATCCACACCTAGACACATTATAATGAAGATGCCCAACATACAGAATAAGGAGAGAATTTTAAAATCTACAAGAGAAAGGAAGCAGATTACATTTAGGGGTAAACCAATCAGGATAACAGCTGATCTTTCAACAAAGACTCTGAAAGCTAGAAGATCCTGGAATGACATTTTTCAATCACAGAAAGAAAATGGGTTCCAACCATGTACTGTGTATCCAGCAAAATTAAGCTTCAGGATGGAAGATGAAATTAAAACTTTCCACAATAAACAAAAGTTAAAAGAATTTGTAGCTAGAAAACCATCTCTTCAAAACATCCTTGGCAAAATATTACAGGAGGAGTAATTGGAAAATAATGAAAACCAACAGTGGGAGGTAGGACATTAAAGGGGGAAAATAATCAAAGAGGAAAACAATCCATGTTTAATAACATAAATAAACAAATATGGCTGGAAGAACAACCCTTATCTCAATAATAACTGTAAATGTTAATGGCTTAAACTCACCAATTAACAGACACAGGCCAGTAGAATGGATCACAAAACAAGACCCAATAATATGCTGCCTAGCGGAGACGCATTTGATAAGAACAAGACATACATACACTGAAGGTGAAAGTTTGGAAAAAATCATATCACTCATATGGACTTCGGAAAAAAGCAGGAGTGTCCATACTCATATCAAATAAAATAGATTTCAAGCCAAAGTTAATCAAAAGGGATAAAGAGGGACACTACATACTGTTCAAGAGAACCATACACCAGCAAGACATAACAATCATAAATATGTATGCCCCAAACAATGGTGCAGCTATGTTCATCAAACAAACTTTTCTCAAGTTCAAGAGTCTAATAGACCACCATACAATAATCATGGGAGACTTCAATACAGCTCTCTCACCACTGGACAGGTCTTCCAAACAAAAGTTGAAATAGGAAACTATAGAACTCAATAACACAATTAATAACCTAGACTTAATTGACATATATAGAATATACCACCCAACATCAAGCAGTTACATTTTTCCTCAGCAGCACATGGATCCTTCTCAAAAATAGATCATATATTATGTCAGAGGGCAACTCTTAGACAAATTAAAGGAGTAGAGATAATACCATGCATCTTATCTTATCATAATGGAATGAAACTAAAAATCAATGATAAAAGAAGGAAGGAAAAATCATGCATCATTTGGAGAATGAACAATAGGTTACTGAATGATCAATGGGTTATAGAAGACATCAAGGAGGAAAATAAAAAATTCTTAGAGAAAAATGAAAACACAGACACAATATATCGGAATCTATGGGACACATTGAAAGCAGTTCTAAGAGGAAAATTCATTGCTTGGAGTTCATTCCTTAGAAAAAGAAAAAAACAACAAATAAATGATCTCATACTTCATCTCAAAATCTTAGAAAAACAAGAGCAAACAACAGGAAAAGAAGTAGAAGGAAAGAAATAGTTAAAATCAGAGCAGAAATCAATGAAATCGAAACAAAAGAAACAATTGAAAAAATTGACAAAACTAAAAGTTGGTTCGTCGAAAAAATAAATAAAATGGACAGACCCCTAGCCATGATAATGAAGAGGAGAGAGAACTGAAATTACTATCATATGGGATGAAAAAGGCAATATCACAACAGATATTTCAGAAATACAGAAGATAATCAGAAATTACTTTGAATCCTTATACTCCAAAATAATAGAAGATAGTGAAGGCATCGAAATATTTCTTAAGTCATATGATCTGACCAGAGTGAGTTAGGAGGATATAGACAACCTAAACATACCAATATCAATTGAGGAAATAAAAGAAACCATCCAAAGACTACCAACTAAGAAAATCCCAGGACCGTATGGGTATACAGCAGACTTTTACAAAACCTTTAAATATGAACTAATACCAATACTTTTCAAGCTATTTCAGAAAATTGAAAAAGAGGGAGATCTTCCAAATTCATTCTACGAGGCCAATATCACTCTGATTCCTTCACCAGATAGACACTTCAAAGAAAGAAGACTAAAGACCGATATCTCTAATGAACCTAAATGCAAAAATCTTAAATTAAATTCTGGCGAATCAGATACAAAAACATATCAAAAAATGTGGACCATGATCAAGTAGGATTCATCCCTGGGATGCAAGGAGGGTTCAATATACGAAAATCAATAAGTGTTATTCACCACATCAATAGACTTAAAAATAAAAACCATATTATCATCTAGATAGATGCAGAAAAAGCATTCGACAAAGTACAGCATCCCTTTATGTTCAAAACTCTCGAAAAACTAGGAATAACAGGAACATTCCTCAATATTGTAAAAACAATCTATGCTAAACCGCAGGCTAGCGTCATTCTTAATGGAGAAAAATTGAAGACATTCCCTCCAAAATCTGGAACAAGACAGGGATGCCCGCTCTCACCACTTCTGTTCAATATAGTTCTCAAAAGACTGGCCAGAGCAATTAGACAGATGAAAGAAATTAAAGGCATATAAATAGGAAAAGAATAACTTAAATTATCACTATTGCAGATGACATGATTCTATACCTAGCAGACCCAAAAGGGTCTACAAAGAAACTAATAGAGCTATTAAATGAATTCAGCAAAGTGGCAGGATATAAAATCAACACGCATAAATCAAATGCATTCCTGTATATCAGCGACAAATCCTCTGAAATGGAAATGAGGACAACCACTCCATTCACAATATCCTAAAAAAAAAAAATGGGAATCAACCTAACAAAAGAGGTGAAAGTCTTATACAATGAAAACTACAGAACCCTAAAGAGAGAAATAGAAGAAGATCTTAGAAGATGTAAAAATATACCCTGTTCATGGATAGGCAGAACTAACATCATCAAAATGGCGATATTACCAAAAGTTCTCTATAGGGTTAATCCAATGCCAATCAAAATCCCAAAGGCATTTCTTGTAGAAATAGAGAAAGCAATCATGAAATTCATATGAAAAAATAAAAGACCCAGAATTGCAAAACAATGCTAAGCAGGAAGTGTGAATCAGGTGGTATAGCGATACCAGACTTCAAACTATACTACAGAGCAATAGTAACAAAAATAGCATGGTACTGGTACCGAAAAAGGCAGGTGGACCAATGGTACAGAATAGAGGACACAGAAACCAATCCACAAAACTACAACTATCTTATATTTGATAAAGGGGCTAAAAGCATGCAATGGAGGAAGGATAGCATCTTCAACAAATGGTGTTGGGAAAACTGAAAATCCATATGTAACAAAATGAAACTGAATCCCTTTCTCTCGCCATGCACAAAAGTTAACTCAAAATGGATCAAGGAGCTTGATATCAAATCAGAGACACACTGTCTGATAGAAGAAATATTTGGTTACGATGTACATACTGTGGGGTCGGGCTACAGATTCCTCAATAGGACACCCATAGTACAAGAGTTAATAACTAGAATCAACAAATGGGACTTACTCAACTAAAAAAGTTTTTTTCTCAGCAAAAGAAACAATAAGAGAGGTAAATATGGAGCCTACATCCTGGGAAGAAATCTTTACTACTCACACTTCAGATAGAGCCCTAATATCCAGAGTATACAAAGAACTCAAAAAATTAGACAATAAGATAACAAATAACCCAATCAACAAATGGTCCAAGGACCTCAACAGACACTTCTCAGATGAGGACATACAATCAATCAACAAGTACATGAAAAAATGCTCACCATCTCCAGCAGTCAGAGAAATGCAAATCAAAACCACCCTAAGATACCATCTCACTCCAGTAAGATTGGCAACCATTATAAAGTCAAACAACAAGAAGTGCTGGCAAGGATGTGGGAAAAGAGGTACACTTGTACATTGCTGGTGGGACTGCAAATTGGTGCAGCCAATTGGGAAAGCAGTATGGAGATTTCTTGGAAAGCTGGGAATGGAAGCACCATTGGACCCAGCTATTCCCCTTCTTGGTCTATTCACTAAAGACCTAAAAAGAGCATGCTACAGGGACACTGCTACATCGATGTTCATAGCAGCACAATTCACAACAGCAAGACTGTGGAACCAACTTAGATGCCCTTCAATAGAATAATGGATAAAAAAAAAAATGTGGCATTAATACACAATGTATTATTACTCTGCATTGAAAAATGAAAAAATCATAGAATTTGCAGGAAAATGGATGGCATTAGACTGGATTATGCTAAGTGAAGCTACACAATTCCTGTAAAACAAATGCCAAATATCATCTTTGATATAAGGAGAGTAACTAAGAACAGATAGGGACAAAGAGCATGACAAGATGATTAACATTAAACAGGGATGAGAGGTGGAAGGGAGGGAGAAGGGAAATTGCATGGAATTGGAAGGAGACCCTCTGGGTTATACAAAATTACATACAAGAGGAATTGAGGGGAAAGGGAAAAATAATACAAGGGGGAGAAATTTATTACAGTAGAGGGAGTAGAGAGAAGTGGGGAGGGGCAGGGAGGCTAGGGAGGATAGTAGAGGATAGGAAAGTCAGCAGAATACAACAGACACTAGTATGGCAATATGTGAATCAATGGATGTGTAACTGATGTGATTCTGCAATCTGTATACAGGGTAAAAATGGGAGTTCATAACCCACTTGAATCAAAGTGTGAAATATGATATATCAAGAACTGTGTAATGTTTTGAACAACCATAAATAAAAATAAAAATAAAAACTATCTTTGGTGCATAATGCACACAATTCTAATATTTCTACAGTAACTGACCCAGTTTAACATCAATGCAAGTAGATTCCTATTGGACATGATGTGTATTTTGACATTCACTTTTATTCAACACTGATACATTACTATTTCATCAGTTTATGCACATAACAGGATATATATTTCATTCACAATTTAGAAAATTTATAGGCATTTGTTTCACTTTCAATCACTTCCTGCTTCAGAACACATGGATTCCTCCATATTTCTTGACTGGTCTTTTCATGAGACTTTTTTCCAAACATATTATTTTCGATTTCCATAATCACTTTTGAAACAAAACTCACACACACTTCATGATAAACAATAACCCTAAGATTACCATTAGATATATAACTGGTTGGAGTGAATGATTGTATGTCAATATATGATTTCCTATATATTTTCAGATATCAATTCAATCCGTTATTTAAATTGGAACCAGTTATAATATTTATTCACAGTATGGTCTATTCATGCATTATCTCTATATTCATAGACACATTGTACACCACTTTGTACCCCCAATACTAATTTATATGTCTTCAAATATTGCTCCCAGTAATCGTGGAAGAAATACTCATGTCATATGATCTACATATACATATGATCACAATATTTTTCTGGGCACAAAATGCAAAAATCACACTTATGATTGTACCAAATACTAAATGGAAAGTGAACATGGATTACTAAAACGATAAGTGTCCTGGTTGCCTAATGCTTTCAAATGTCATTCCTATTGGTGATGACATATTTGTTTCTTCCTAAGATTATGTATTCAATCTCAACCCTATTGAAAATGTCTAATCCTATCACTCACTGTATAATTGCCTCATTTCGTAAGGTCTGTATTGATATTTTCCTTTCTACATATTTTCCCCAGTTAATCATTGTGACTGACTCTTCACATGTGCTGAAATTTACATTCACTCTATAACCAAAACACTATTGCTACAGAACTTTTGCTCCATGTCCTATACTCACTCTATTTCCTAAACCTACTGACTACCTTCCTAATCCCACCGACTATCTCAATTTGAGTGGATGTTCTCTTCTAAAATCAATCTTCCAAGGTGTAAGGTCCTATGCCATTGATTATCGATTTATCTGAGACATCTGTGCAGAACGTAATTATAAGCTAAGTATCCCAATCAAGGGCCTAATGCCCTTCTGGGCTTCAAATCTTACCTAGATTTCTGTTTCCATACTTATATTTCACCTCTATAATCTTATAAATATCGCAGGTTCCCAATACTATTAATCATCCTTCGCAATGATTCGTAACCCAAATCAAACATGTTATTAACCCTAACCATACACTCTTCCCTCAATCTAACTTTGCAGAAGAGCAGGGACAGAGTTCGTCTTACAATACAGGAATGTAGGGTATCTTCCTCCTGCTGAGAACCTCAAATGTCCATGCAGATTTGATCCCTGGAGAAGATGTAGGCATCTATGAAGGACCTGAGAGAGCAAATGTCATCTTCCATCGCAAACAACCTTTCCAGGATGAAGGGTTGTGTCTGAATAAGCCTCTCTCTTGTTAATATACAGAAGATAGACCAAACCAGGCATGTGTGGAGAGCTATTCCTGGGTGCCTATGGTTGATATACCATTCTAACCTGTAAAAGTGTCACAGGAAGTAAGGGCAGCCTCCATCTCATAGGACAAAGTGGTTGCCAAGGCAATGACCTCAAAGAATTCCTGAAGGAAGTAATCTCACCTCACTTCCTTGGTGATGGAACTCTCTGAACTTGGAATCTGGGAAGCCAGGCACCCAGAGCCAGTCTCAGTCCCAGTCCCAGTGGTCTTATTTTTTGGATTTACCAAGGACAGAGTCAGTCTTTCTTGGTACCTACTGAGGTGAGGATGAACAAATGTCAGGAAAGCTCTGAAGAGGGGCCTTTCCTGAGACAGCAGGTAGTGGCTCACCGCTGGCTAGTGACAACTTCACAGATTTGGCCAACGAGACCATATCTGACACAGGACAGGCGATTTCATCAGAACATAGTTTGGCCCACCAGTCAGAAGACACTCCCAATAGTCACAGACCTACTTGGGGAAGGAGCTTCCTTTGTGTGTGTGGGTGTGGGTTTGAGATTTTGTCTCATGTTCTGAGAATAGGTAGGAAAGGCGGTTTGTTTGGTTTGGAGTGAACTGTTTCTGGTAAGTCGTTTGACAAGGCCAGTGTTTCTTTGTCTGTGTATCCCACTGTGTCCGTGGTTTTAGATATTAGAAAAGAGAATGAATCATTGGATGTGTCCTGTCTAGACTCAACTTGCCCAATTTATGAATGGACTGCGGCTTGACTTATGGGTGGACAACTCCAACAATCTTCCTAAGTTCCTGTTTTCTTCCTGAATTTTGGCCACTCTCCAGAATAGGCTCATGGTTTTTTGTCCAAAATATGTACCACCTCCAAGCTCTGTGACATGGCCATGTACTGGATAGCTGAAAGAAATGGGAGCATCTCAGAAAACTCAGATATTAGTTTGACCAGGAAATTCTAAGTGAAGAAACCCTGCTTTGGGCCTTTTGCTTACCAATTGTTCTGTTGCCCTGAATGTCAGGAAGGTCTTTGCCTCAGGCCACACCATTGTAGAGCCTAAAGAAACAGTTTTCAAATGGAAATGAAAGGGCATCACCTGTGGCTCTTTGCTTAATTGCTTTGGAAAGGGATGTGTCTGAATCAGCCTTTTGGCCCTGTGTGAGACTGTGGCTTAGATTCTCAGCACCTGATGGATCTAAAGAAGGATCCCATGTGTGCATCCAAAACCAAAATGGACAGAAGAGCAGTCAGTGTGGATGAAGTCTCTCGCATTCCTCTGTAACGTTCCTGTCATCCATCATGTGAGAATAGTGATAATTTGGTTCAAATGTGTTCCTCAAAACCCTGCAGAGGCTAGCCCATAAGTGCTTGGTTTTTCTCAAGACTCCAATTCACATAAAGAATCTAAAACACACAGTCAGTAGGCCTCAATTTGGAGAAGCAGTGCCATATTAATGGCAGGCCTATTTGATCACTCTTGGTTCACTGGAAGGATGTCCTGGCCACCCTTATTTTAGGCAAATGAGGGGCAAGGGAGGTTATATTGGACACTGTCTTGGGCTGCACCCCTCATGGAAACCTAAAGCCAGAGATTATGATGATTGTGTAAATCGAAGAAGATGAGTGCCATGTGGAAGTGTTTTGGATTTAATTGTGGATATTTGTGTGACACTTGGAAGACATAACAAGGTCTACCTGGGCTTGAACTCTCGTGTGATTCCCCTTATAGACTGAGTTCAGGAACTGATCTCAGAGAAGTATTGCCATGTATTGTGTTGTGATTTAAGAGGCGATGTATGAGAGTCACCCTTGGAAACTGAGATCTAGCCCCAGAGTGGCTTTCCACAGAGCACTGGGAATTTCAGCCAAGATAACACATGATTTCATTCGAAAGACTTGGCAGCCATAGTTGAGAGTGAAAACACACATGGACCTCATATTGTAGACCTTAATGGGCCTGGCTTAATGTGACCTTTTGGCCATTCTTTGGGAAGCCTTGCCTGTGAGGGTTCTCCAGAGCTTTCATTGAAATAATCTTGCTCACCATTTACTGGTTCCTGAATAAATTGAAACCCACAGTGCCTCCAACTTCATCCTTGAAAAATGTCTAAATAAATACCATGAAATTTTTGAAATTCCCATGACCAGGTGGCACTGGAGAATCTTTGGATGTCCTGTTGCTGATCATGGATGTACCAGACAGTGCCTTGCTTGACTGGGTTTTATGAAAATTGTGTAGAACAGAGGTGCCAGAAAGTTGCAGCCTGCTGAGAAGTGGGCCTAGAGCTGTGGTGGGCAGGAGTGTGATAAAACATCTGTGTTGGAGCAATGTGGATCTTCCATTGATTTCCAAATGGCTTGTGGATTACATGAAGCAGCCAGCAGACCCTTGTAATTAAAGGCATCTTGTTATATGTAGAGGATTCAGGGCAATGTTCAGAATCAGGTTGCTATGGACAAGGATGCAATGTGGCAAGCTTTGAGGGATAGAAGCGTGGTTGGTGCATTCTTCTGCAGACTCTGAACCACCACAAATGACAGAACTCCCTCCAGCACTGTGTATCAGTTGAACTCCTTGAATTTCATGAAGAAAATACCAAACTCCCAGTTCAGCAGCAAAAACCCCACAAAAAGTGGAGGAGGACCAAATGGCTTCACAGTCCAACGGGGAGACACTTAGACCCCAGAGGCCACAGTTTACCTAAAAAGAAGAAAATCAACACTGCTACCTCATGTTCATTAGAAAATAAGATACCATGTCCTCCACGTCACATAGAGGCAGACCCAGTTTGATGGTCTCACTACAAAGGAAGCCAATTCTCCTGACAACAACATATTTTTCACGTTCCCAAACTCAGAGGCAGTTGCTCTAAAAGTTTTTAGGCCAGCAGAGCTCCATGTTTGTGGAGTGTTTACCCTGTCCCTTACTTTTGGAAACTCCTCTACAACCTCCAAGGTTGTGAACTCCTGAGCATTTTCCATTCCAGATATGTATTCACTGATTTTCTATCTATTCTCCTCTAACTGTGTCTTACTTGGGGTGAAGGTAATTTCAAGGCATTGTTCTGGATGAGAGTGGGAGGATATTTGTGCAGCATATATTTGCATACAAATTGGATTCAATTTCCAATTTTCCTTTTGAAATACTGAATCCCTGACACTAACCCATACATACTAGACTCAGACAACTCATCCTAATATGATAGAGAAAAATAACACAAACCTATAGAAATACAAGCAGTTCATTGGAGGCATGTTGTATAGTTGGACTTGCATTTTGCATTATACAAGGTAGGAGTTATAAATCTAGTCAATGTTTAATAGAAAAAGATCTCCATGTGTTTTTAAAGTTAACAAATATGAGAATTTATGTTTCCCTTTCTCTTTAGCCTATTCACACTTGTATATTTATATGCATATATAGAATCCTACCAGGTACCACACGTACATCTTTGTGAGGTGGCTGACTTGGCAGATACAAATTGTGAGAAGACATCACTCCTCCTAAATGCTGTTGGAACTGAAAATTCAACCTATAGGGAGCGTCCTAGTAGAACAACATTATACGTAAACTCATGTTCAGTAAAATAAATATTTTTGCATCTGTGGATGATATATATTTACTGATGAATTTCGATTGGCATTTATATTGCTACTTTTTAATATCTGTGAGTGTTTTGTGTGTGTGTGTGTGTGTGTGTGTACACTCTCCAGATTTTTCAAAATATGAAATATATGTGTCTAATATACACTCTCTAAATTCATTTATGTTCATGTATGTGGATTTTTAATCAACTTTTCACAAGATTATTCTCAGAAATATTCATCCACCTGAAATACATATTTGTTTCCTAGTACTGAAAACTAACTTCAGGGAATGATGCATACAAATCCTAATTATTCTACAGTAACTGACCCAGTCTAACATCAATGCAAGTAGATTCCAATGGGACATGATATGTAATTCTTTATTCATTTGTATTCGACACTTTTACATTATTATTTCTTCAGTTTTTGCACATCATAGGATATACATTTCATCCACAAGTTCACAAATTTGTAGGCATTTGTTTCAAATTTAATCACTTTTTGCTTCAGAACACATGTATTGTCAGGGTTTCTTTACTGGTATTTTCATGAGTCTTCTTTCCAAACACATTATTTCCATAGTCACTTTTGAAGCAAAACTCACACACTCTTCATGATAAACCAAAACACGAATATTACCATTAGATGTATAACTGCTTGGAATGAATGATTGTATATCAATATACGATTTCCTGTGATTTTTCAGATATTAGATCAATTCATTTTTTAAAGTTGAAAAAAGTTATATTATTCATTCACATTACGGTCTATTCATTCTTTATCTCTATATTCATAGACACAGGGTACACCTCTTTGTACCCCCGATTCTAATTTTACATCTTCAATATATTGCTTGCAGAAATGGTGGAAGACATACTCATGTCACCTGATGTACATATACATTTTATCAAAGTAATATTCTGGAAAAAAAAAATTTAAAGGTCACATTTATGATTGTACCAAAGCCTAAATGTAAAGTGTACATGATTTACTAAAAACATCCATGTCCAGGTTGCCTAATGCTGTCAATTGTCAATCCTATTGGTAACTGCATATTTGTTTCTTCCTAAGTTATATATTCAAACTTAACCCTGTTGGAAATGTCTAATCCTATCACTCACTTTATACTTTGCCTGATTTCATAATGTTTCTATTGATATCTGCTTTTCAACAAATTTTCCCAAGTTGATCCTTGTGACTGACACTTCATATGTGCTGACATTTACATTCACTCTATAATCGAAACCGTATTGCTAAAGAACTTTTGGTCCAAATCCTATACTCACTCTTCTTTCTAAACCTACCGACTATCTTCCTAATCCTACCGACTATCCCTTTTTGACTGGATGTTCTCTTCTACATTCAATAAAATGTCCTATGCCATTGTATATCGAATTATCTGAGACAATTTTGCAGAGCATAATTCAAAGCTAAGTATCCCAATCAAGGGCCCAATATCCTTCTGGGCTTCAAATCATAACTAGATTTCTGTTTTCATACTTATATTTCACCTCTATATTCTTGTAAATATCGCAGGTTCCCAATAGCATTATTCATCGCACAGAATGATTCGTAACCCAAATCAAACCTGTTATTAACCCTAAACATACTCTGTTCCCTCAATCTCATTTTACAGAAGAGCAGGGACAGAGTGGTTTTTACAATACAGGAAACTTGGGGACCTTCCACCTGCTGAGAACTTCAAAGGTCCATGCAGAAATGATACCTGGAGAAGTTGTAGGCAGGTATGAAGGACCTGAGAGACAAAAAGTCATCTTCCATGGCAAACAACCTGGTCAGGATGAAGGGATATGTATGAATCAGCATCTCTCTTCTTATTGTAGAGAAGATGGACCAAACCAGGCCTGTGTGGAGAGCTGTTCCTTGGTGCCAATGGTTGATATACCATACTACCTTGTGAAAGTGTCACAGGAAGTAGGGGAAGGCTCCATCTCATGGGACCTTTGGAAGCAAGTGTTAGGACAAAGTCGTTGCCAAGGCAGTGACCTCATTCAGTTCCAAAGAAAGTGACATACCTCATTTCCTTGGTGATGGAACTGTCTGAACTTGGTATCCAAAAAGCCAGGCACCAAGAGGCAGTCCCAGTCCCAGTCCCAGTGGGCTCACTTGTTTAGATTTACCAAGGACAGAGTCAGTTTTCTTGGTACCTAATGATGTGAGGATGGCCAAATGCCAGGAAAGCTCTGAAGATGGACCTTTCCTGAGAGAGCAGATAGTGGTTCACCACTGGCTCCTGAAAACTGCACAGAGTTGGCCAAGGAAACCAGATCTGAGAGAAGACAGACCATTTCAGGGGAACATAGTATGGCCCACCAGTCAGAGGACACTCTGGATAGTCACAGACCTACTTGAGTGAAGGAGGTGCCTTTGTGGGAGTGTGTGTGGGTTTATTGTTTTGTCTCATGTTCTGAGAATAGATGGGAAAGGCGGTTTGGTTTGGAGTGGACAGTTTCTAGTAAGTTGTTTCACAAGGTGAGTGTTTCTATGTCTGTGTATCCCACTGTGTCCATTGTTGTAGACATTGGAAAAGAGAATGCATTAATGGATGTGTCCTGTCAAGTGTAAATCTTCCCATATTTCAACCTGCCCAATATATGAATGGAGTGCAGCTTGTCTTGTCGATGTGCAACACCTGCTATCTTTCTAAGTTGCTGTTTTCTTCCTGAATTCTGGCCACTCTCTAGAATAGGCTCATGGATTTGTGTTCAAAATATGTACCACCTCCAACTCTGTGACATGGCCATGTACTGGATAGCTGAAGAGAATTGCGAGCATCTCAGAAAACTCAGATATCAGTGTGACCAGGAAAGTCTCAGTGGAGAAACCCTGCTTTGGGCCTTTTGCTTACTTATTGTTGTTTTTCACTGAATGTCAGGAAGTTCTTTCCTCAATCCACCCCTTTGTGAAGCCTGAAGTAAACAGTTTTCAAATGGAAATGAATGGCATCACCTGTGGCTCTTTGCTTATTTGCTTTGGGAAGGGATGTGTCTGAATTAGTCTCTTGGCCATGTGTGTGGCTTTGAGTTAGATTCTCAGCACCTGATGCATCTAAAGAATGATCCCATGTGTGCATCCAAAACCATAATGGCAAAAAAATCATTCATTATGGATGAAGTCTCTTGCCTTCCTCTGTTAGGTTCCTGAACTCCATCAAGTGAGAATAGGGATTCTTTGGGTCAAATGAGTTCTTCAATTCCCTGCAGAGGTGCTTGGGTTTTCGAGTAACTCCAAATCACATAAGAAATTGATACCTGAAATCAGTAGGCCTCAAATTGGAGAAACACAGAAGTATTAACGGCAGGCTTATTTGATCACTCCTGGTTCACAGAAACGGGGTCCAGGCCACCCTGACTTTAGGCAAATGAGGAAAAAGCGAGCTGATTTTGGACACTGTCTTGGCTTTTCTCATGACTCCAATTCACATAAAGAATCTAGACCCCACAGTCAGAGAGCCTCAAATTGGATAAGCGGAGCAGTATTAAGGGCAGGCCTATTTGATCACTCCAGGTTCACAGGAAGGGTGCCCAGGCCACGCTGAAGTTAGGAAAAAGAGGTGCAAGAAGCTTATTTTGGACATTTTCTTGGGCTGCACAACTCATGGAAAACTCCAGGAAGAGGTTATGATTAGTGTCTATATGGAAGAAGAATAGGGCCATGAGGGAGTATTCTGGTTTTAATTGTTTTCATTTGAGTAGCGGTTGGAAGAGTTGTCTGGGTCCACCTGGACTTGAACTCTGGTGTGATTCTCCTTATAGACTGAGTTCTGGAACTGACCTGAGAGATGTATTGCCATGAATTGTGTTGGGATTTTAGGAGGCCAGGCATGAAGTTGCCATTGGAACCTGAGATCTAGGCACAGGTTGTCTTTCCACAGAACACTGCGAATCTCAGCCAGGATATTACATGATTTTATTCTGAAAGACTTGGCATGCATTATAGAGATTCAAAACCCACATGGACCTCGCTTTATAGACCTCAATTGGCCTCACTTCATGTGACTTTTTGGCCACTCATTGGGTAGCCTTGCATGTGAGAGTACTCCAGAGCTTTGCCTGAAATTAGTTTCCTAACCCTTTAAGGGTTCCTGAATGAATTGAAACCCACAGTGCCTCCAACTTCATCCATGAAAAATTGCTAGATAATTACCATGAAATTTTTAAAATTCCCATGACCAGATGTCACTGGAGAACCTTTGATGTCCTGTTGATGATCATGAATATACCAGACAGGGCCTTGATTGACTGGGTTTCATGAAAATGGTGTAGAACAGAGATGCTAGTAAGTAGGAGCCTGGTGAGTAGTGGGCCTAGAGAAGTGTTATGCAAGTGAGTGATAAAACATCTGTGGTGGGGCCATGTGGATCTTCCGTTGGCTTCCAAATGGCTTGAGACTGACATGTTGCAGCCATCAGACCCATATACGTAAAGGCATATTTTTATATGGAGAGGTTTTAGGGCAATGTTCAGAATCATGTTGCTATTGTCAAGGGGGCAAGCTACGTGGGATAGAACCCTGGTTGGTGCATTCTCCTGGAGACCATGCCCACCACAGCTGACAGAATTCCCTTCAGCACTGTCTCCCATTTGAACTCATTGTATTTCATGAAGCAAATACCAAACTCCCAGTGCAGCAGCAAAAAACACGACGATAATTGGAGGATGACCAAGTTGTGTCACAGTCCACACGGGGAGACACTTAGCCCTCAGTGGCCACAGTTTACCTACAAAGAGAGAATTCAGCACTGCTGCCTCATTTTTATTGGAAAATAAATAACCATGTCCTCCAGGTCACATAGAAGCAGATCGAGCTTTGATTGTCTCACTACAAATAAAGCTAAAGCTAATGAAAACAACATATATTTTAAGTGCCCAACCTCAAAGGCAGGTTCTCAAAAAGTCTTTAGGCCAGCAGAGCTCCATGTTTGTGGAGTGTTTACCCTGTCCCTTACTATTGGAAACTCCTCTACCACCTCCAAATATGTGAAATCTGGAGCATTTTCCATTCCTGATAGGTATTCACAGATTTTCTAACTCTTCTCCTCTAATTGTGTCTTACTTGGGGCGAAGGTAATGTCAAGGCATTGTTCTGGAGGAGAGTGGGAAGAATTTTCTGTAGCATATATTTGCATACACATTGGATTCAGTTTTCTATTTTCCATTCAAAATACTGAATCCCTGACTCTAACCCATACCCGACCAGACTCTGACTACTAATTCTAATATGATGGAGAAAACTAACCCAAACAGAATAGAAATACAAGCAGTTCAGAGTAGGCCTGGTGTATTGTTGGACTTGCCTTTTGCATGATACAGAGTTGGAGTTATGAATCTAGTCGATTTGTTGTTGAAATAGTTGTCCATGTATTTTTAAGGTTAACAAATATGTGAATTCCTGTCTCCCTTTCTCTGTATTCTTATATGCACATATAGATTCCTACCTTGTGCCACACGTACATTCTTGTGAGGTGGCTGACTTGGCAGATACAAATTGTTAGAAGAGATCACTCCTACTAAACTTGTTGGAATTGGATATTCAACCTATGGGTGAGCTTGCTAGTTGAACAGCATTATACATAAATCCATGTTCAGTAAAATTAATATTTTTAGATCTCTGGATGATGTATATTTTATAATGAATTTTGATTGACATATATATTGTTACTTTTTTGTCTGTGTGTGTGTTTTGTATATATATATATATATATATATATATATACACTCTCCAGATTTTTCAAAATATGA
Source organism: Callospermophilus lateralis (assembly GCF_048772815.1). Taxonomy (NCBI): domain Eukaryota; kingdom Metazoa; phylum Chordata; class Mammalia; order Rodentia; family Sciuridae; genus Callospermophilus; species Callospermophilus lateralis. The sequence goes on from NW_027512604.1 coordinate 151,234, forward strand.
AATATATGTGTCTTATATACACTACCTAAATTCATTCATGTGTATGTATGTGGATTTATAATCAACTATTCACAAGATTATTCTGAGAAATATTCATCCACCTGAAATTTGCCTAATGATCTCAAATGTCAATCCTATTTGTGACTACATATTTGTTTCTTCCTAAGATTATATATGTAAACTCAACCCTGTTCAAAATATCTAATCCTATCACTCACTTTATACTTTGCCTGTTTTCGTAATGTCTCTATTGATATCTGCTTTCCTACATATTTTCCCCAGTTCATCATTGTGACTGACTCTTCACCTGTGCTGACATTTACATTCACTCTCTAATCGAAACCCTATTGCTAAAGAACTTTTTTTCCAATTCCTATACTCACCCTTCTTCCTAAAAGTACTGACTATCTTCCTAATGCTATAGACTATCCCTTTTTGACTGGATGTTCTCTTCTACATTCAATCATCCAAGTAAATGTGGGGCGAGCTTCAGAGGAGGAGACAACCAACAGACTATCTCATGCAACATCAAAGGGTTTTTTGGGTGTCCAGCATGCTGGGGCTCAGAGATCACTTGAATCGAGCAGATAGCCCTGAGAATAGCTTAAGTAGAGCTTATATACTTTCCCTGGAGAGGGCAGGGAGGGAATTTTATTGATGGGTCAGGGCGAGTGGGTGGTTTGCGTGCAACTGGGTGAGGGAGTACATTCTGCAGTTGCGCAGTTGGGGACAGAACATTCTGGGAACAAGATTTGGAAGCATTTCTCAAATTTCAACAGTGTTTTGTTAAGCAAACAGAAAAACAAGAAGTGACAAGTACCTATTTTATTAACCTTTAATTCCCCACTTCTTCTTGTGGCTACTTTTAATCATAAAAATGATCATTGGAGGGTGTCACATTCTATGTCTGCTAGTGGGGTATTACCATAAGTTTAACTCGTCCAATTTGAGCCTGAAGAAAAGAAATTACACGGTTGAGCAAACAGGGTTTTATAGTTAGCAATAATATGAGGATTATTATTGGACCTGCCAGGTTGATAAAAACGTAGTTAACCAGGAGGAGTGTGTGAACCAAGACTCAAGCCACCCTTTTTGGGCCTCTCTCTCTTGTTGATGCTCTTCAAGGTGTCTTTTAAATTTACTGATAGATTTTATTACAACTCCAGTATGGTCAGCATAAAAACAACATTCTTCCCTCAATGCATCACAAAGGCCCCCTTCTCTAATAAAGAGGAGGTCCAACCCTCAACTGTTCTGTAAAACAACTTCAGAGAGAGAGGTTAAAGATTCATGAAAAGCTCTGATGGGGGTTTCTAATATCTTAGTTTTGCTCTATTGCTGCTTCTAATTGGGTCATTTTTTGTGTCCCATGGACAATGGCAGTGGCTCCTGTGCCCACCCGTGCAGCAACTCCTATTCATAATAGGATGGCTAAAGTGAGCGATACATGTTCCCAGTGGAACCGGTTGTATGCCCCCCCCATTTGATCTTCAAACGAACCTGCATCATGATAGAGCACTCTGGGAAACATCTGCACCATTTCAAAATTAATCCCATCTGTTGACCATTTCATGAAAACATAAACAATGTTTAAGTATATAGAATTATGCTGTTGTAGGGACAGACAAGGCAAGGCAACTAAGATAGCACTGAAGACAGGGAAACAGTCCTATTTTGTTGCAACCGGATTCAGAGGGCATTGCTTCTGTTGTAATCAATTAATCCCCTGAAACTCAAGTTTAGGTAGTTTCAGAATTTTGTACCCAGCATATAAGGATGGGGCTCAGAAGTTTACAGTCTGCAGAAGATCAAAAAAGCAGTATTTGTTTCTGATTTTTCCTCTGTTCTGGGCAAGTTAAATTTTCAAGGACACATGGGAGGGGGAGAGCTTTTTATTCCCTTTCTTATTTTCCCCCTGCCAGCTGTTACAACGGAGCCCATTTGGTAATTTCTTTATCTTAGAAATGTAGCCATTTCTGTGAAGCCCCAGCTGAAGGCCAGAGGCCTTGTTCACATATTTTGTGAAAAACAAGTTAGGGGTTGTCTAGCTTAGAAGTACTGAGTTTTTTAGCCAGTGGCCAAGTAGAACAGGGCAATACAAAAAGATAAAGTTTATCTACATTGAACTCTTTATAGAAACTCTATGCTGAAATTTCTAAATTCAGCCATGGTGAAGACTTCTGGAGAAGGACATTTAAGACTTTTCTGTGGGCCTGGTACAGAGGGGGAATACGGGGAAGGTGGGGCTGAGAGAAGCTCTGAGGATCTGAGAATGAGGAAAAAGAGAGATGTAAAAGAATAATTGGAAAGGGGTTTGGGAATTTCCTAGCAACAAAACTTCAGCAGTAGAACAGGTAGAGCAGAGCAGAAAACGGGAGTGAGTATCCCAAAATTCTGTGAGGGACTTTAAATTTTAGTAACCTGTTTTCAGTGATGACAAAGCAACTTTAATGGCCATTTATATTACATCTTGGATAAGGGTCTGAGAGCTCTCCTCAGCTCGTTTGAGCTTTGGGTTAGCTGGAAAGAGGACCTGGTGGGACCTGGTGAGGGCACTGACAGGAGAAGAGAGGAATGAGTCGGTGGAGGGGTACCTCAGTACCTGCTACCTCACTAGTGGGCAATTGTCTGAGAACTGGTGGAGGTTTGGGTTTCTGATCTAGTAATTGGAGGGGAGAAATCAGGTTGCTGAGGTGGGAGTTACAGCAGAGAGTCTGGAGCAGAAGGCTGAGGATAAAAATCTATTGGAGAAGCATAGTTCAGGATGTGAGTGAAGGAGGGAAAAGGCTTCCACATAGGGGAATCTCCTTTCACCCTTTTGAGCACTTGCAGAAGTTAAAAAGGTCACGCAAAATTTGAGGATCTAGAGACCCCTCTGGGGGCCATCCTTTTTCTGTTTTCTACTTGGTAATATGGCCAATGCTGTGTACTGAATTTGATGAAGTATTGGGGTTCCATCAGGCAGCCCCTGTATGATCACATCTCCATGAAATACAGAAGAAGTCGGCTTTTCCCCCACACAGCCGTTACTGTTTGTGGCTTTGATAGTTTGCCGGGCAAACATAGTAATCTAGGCTAGCCAACCACATCTGGCTCGCGTGTCCCTACATCCATAATGTTTGTTTCCATTATCTATGGTACGGAAGGGATTTAATGGTATTTTAGTGGGATTTTCTTCATCAGGGATATCCCAATAAAAAAGACCTATGGCCACCTGACAAATGTCTGGGTGGAGAGATGGCCACCAGGTCCCTAAGGGGGCTGTATGCGAGATAGATTATACTCTTTTCCAGTAGGATTTGTGATCAGCCATCGCTGCTTAACAGGCTGATGAGGGTTAGGACTACTTGTGGCCAAGGGGAGAGTATATAACCTTATCCACATGGCGAATACACAATTTGAAACTGTTACCAGTCTTTTCCAGTTTCCAGAAAGATTCTGGACAAGGAGCAGGCTTGAGATGAGAGGCATGGATCCAGGAAGTGATTCTGTATACCTTTATTACTGTAGGTGTTATAAGTAGCACCTGGTATGGTCCTTTTCAGCAGGGTTCCAGGGATGACACCTGATGTCATCTTACATACATGAAGTCTCTTATTTGATATGGATGTGGAATCCCCTGGTACACAGTTTGGTAGGCAGTGGCCAGCTATTTTCACAGGTATCACTGAGTTCTTTCAAGAGCTTTAAGTCTGTCAACCAAGAGGGTGTGAAATGGATCCTTAGGTCTTACAGTTGGGCTTAGGACCCTTACTGGACGAGGGCCACCATAGAGAATTTCTCATGGGGTAAGGCTACTCAATGAAACAGAAGGATTTTTTCTTGCATGAAACATTGCATAAGTCAGGAGCATAGTCCAATCTTTTATGCTGGTCTCTAAGCTTAATTTCGTTAAGGTCTCTTTAATTGTTCTATTCATTCTTTCTACTTGTCCTGAACTCTGGGGTCTATAAGCACAATATAACTTCCAATTAATCCCCAGGTTCCTGGCTAACCCCTGACTTACCTGGGCCATGAACAACGGTCCATTATCAGATCCTATTACCGGCTTAGCTTCCTCCAATGGTAGAGAGGCTTAGTCAGAAGCAGGGGAATCACTTAGAGTGTGTTGTGTGTTAGGGGACGAGGGCAGTGGATAAGGAGGGGAAGAAGAGTCCAGTAGAGTCAAATCTTGTGACTCAGGGAGAACAGAGGGTGGAGGAGGTGGAAGAGGTGAGGGTTTGAGAGATCATGGGGGAAGGAGTATGAGCAGAGGCATGGGCAAGGAAAGGCTTCACCCATGGAGGAGGAGATTTGCAGAGGTCGGCAAAGTTAAGATATATGGCTGTTGATCAGGATGGCTATGTGGCCCTGGCTGAAAGACAATATCTCTGACTTTTTAAATTAGTGGGAAGTAGAAAGATATTTCTAGGGGCCATACGACTCCAAAATGGGCCATTCTGAGGCACAGAGAGTCTGCCAGGTCTAGCGTTTTACTAAAAAAAGAAAGATACTGAGCCCTTAAGCGGACTTTGGTTCAGTGATCAAGGGTCAGGGACAGAGGCATTGAAGTGCTCTGTCCCATAATGAAAGGTACACAAACAGTAAAAGCAAAGTCACATGACACAGATAAGACAAGACCATGAAGACAGGCAATGGACGTCCAACACTGAGACCAGGAATGCGTAGCCGGCAAAACCCGATAGGATGGCAATACCTAATCTAAAACAAAATATCACTGAGTCAATGAAGCAATTGTTCCTTGATTCTCCGAGTCCTCTGCGGCGTCCCCCAGGGCGGTGCCCTATGTCTCTGTGACACGTCTCTCAGCCACCGTCGGAGAGACCCCAGGCTCTTCATCGCCAGCAATTTTGCCAAGCCCTAACATGACACCTGAAACCAGAAAGAGGCGCCTTACTTGCTCCGAGAGAAGCCCGTTGGGGGTCTCTCATCCGCCACTGCCAGAACTCGGTGGAACCTCAATATGTAAAGGTCAGGCGAGTGTCGGAGGAAGAGACTACCAAGAGACTGTCTCATGCAACAGCAAAGGGTTTTTTTTGGGTCCAGCTTGCTGGGGCTCACAGCTAACTTAAATAGATCAGAGAGCTCTGAGAACAGCTTATGCAGAGCTTACATACATTTCTTGGAGAGGGAAGGGAGGGAAGTTTACTGATGTGTAAGGGTGAGTGGGCGGTTCGCGTGACACCGAGTGAGGCAGTACATTCTGCAGTTTGGCAGTTGGGAACAGTACATTCTAGAACAAGATTAGCAAACATTTCTCAAGATTTCAACAGTGTTTTGTTAAGCATACAGAAAAACAGGAAATTACAAGTACCTAATTTATTAACCTTTCACTACCGACTATCCCTTTTTGACTGGATGTTCCTTCTGCATTAATTCATGCAAGGTACAAGGACCTATGCCATTGTATATCGATTTATCTGAGACATCTCTGCAGAACGTAATTCAATGCTGCGTATCCCAATCAAGGGCCCAATGCCCTTTTGGCCTTCAAATCATACTTAGATTTATTTTTTCATACATATATTACACCTATATATTCTTATACACATAGCAAGTTCCCAATACCATTATTCATCCAGCACAATGATTTCTAACCCAAATCAAACATGTTTTTAACCATAATCATACACTGTTCCCTCAATCTAACTTTATAGAAGAGCAGGGAAAGAGTTGATTTTACAATAAAGAAATGTAGGGAAACTTCCACCTGCTGAGAACCTCAAAGGCCCATGCAGAAATGATCCCTGGAGAAGATGTAGGCAGCTATGAAGGACCTGAGAGAGCAAAAGTCATCTTCCATGGCAAACAACCCGGTCAGGATAAAAGGTTGTGTCTGAATCAGATTCTCTTCTTAATGTAGAGAACATGGACCAAAACAGGCCTGTGTGGAGATCTATTCCTGGGTGCCTATGGTTGATATACCATTCTAACTTGTGAAAGTGTCACAGGAAGTAGGGGCAGCCTCAATCTCATGGGACCCTTGGAAGCAACAGTTAAGACAAAGTGGTTGCCAAGACAGGGACCTCATTCAGTTCAGGAAGGAAATGACCTCACCTCACTTCCTTGGTGATGGAACTTTCTGAACTTTGGATACAGGAAGCCAGGCACACAGAGCCAGTCCCAGTCCCCATCCCTGTGGTCTCACTTATTTGAATTTACCAAGGACAGTCAGTCTTTCTTGGTACCTTCAGACGTGAGAAGAACAAATGCCAGGAAAGCTCGGAAGCGTTGCTTTTCTTGAGAAAGCAGTTAGTGGCTCACCGTTGGCTCCTGAGAAGTTCACAGAGTTTGCCAAGGAGACCAGATCTGAGACAGGACAGGCTATTTTGGGGGAACATATTATCTCCTACAAGTCAGAGGACACTCCGGATAGTCAAAGACCTACTTGGGGGAAGAAGGTGCCTTTGTGGGTGTGGTTGCGGGTTTGTGGTTTTGTCTCATTTTCTGAGAATAGGTAGGAAAGTCAGTTTGTTTCGTTGGAAGTGGACTGCTTCTAGTAAGTGGTTTAACATGGCGAGTGTTTCTCTGTCTGTGTATCTCACTGTGTCCGTGGTTGTAGACATTAGATAAGAGAATTCATGAATGGATGTGTTTTGTCTAGTAGAAAGCTTCTCAGCATTCATATTGCCCCATTTATGAATGGACTGTAGCTTGCCTTATTGATGTGCAACACCTGCTAACTTCCTAAGTTCCTGTTTTCTTACTGAATTCCGGCCAATCTCAAGAATAGGCCTATGGTTTTGTGTCCAAGATATTTACCACCTCAAAGCTCTGTGACATAACAATGTACTGGATAGCTGTAGGGAATGGGGAGCATCTCAGAAAACTCAGATATCAGTGTGACCAGGAAAGTCTCAGTGGAGAAACCCTGCTTTGGGCCTTTTGCTTACCAATTGTTCTGTTGCCCTGAATGTCAGGAAGGTCTTTGCCTCTGGCCACCCCTTTTTGAAGCCTGAAGAAAACAGTTTTCAAATGGAAATGATTGGGCATACCTGTGGCTCTTTTCTTAAGTGCTTTGAAAAGGGATGTGTCTGAATCAGCCCCCTGGCCCTGTGTGTGGCTGTGACTTAGATTCTCAGCACCTGATGGATCTAAAGAAAGTTCCCATGTTTGCATCCAAATGAAAAATGGCCAAAAGAGCAGTCATTGGGATGAAGTCTCTTGACTTCCTCTGTAAGGTTCCTGAACTCCTTCAAGTGAAAATAGGGATCCTTTGGGTCAAATGAGTTCTTCAAAACCTGCAGAGGCTAGCCCATAGGTGTTTGGTTTTATCATGACTAAAATTCACATAAAGAATCTAAACTCCACAGTCAGTAGGCCTCAAATTGGAGAATTGGAGGGGTATTAATGGCAGGCCTATTTGATCACTCCTGGTTCACAGGATGGGTGTCCAGGCCACCTTGACTTTAGGCAAATGAGGGTCAAAGGAGCTTATTTTGGACACTGTCTTTGTCTGCGCCCCTCATTTAAACATCCAGCCAAATTATGATGAGTGTCAATATGGAAGAAGATGAGGGCCATATGGGAGTGTTCTTGTTTTAATTGTGGTAATTTGTGTGGTAGTTGGAAGAGATGACTGGGATCACCTGGGCTTGAACTCTGGTGTGATTCCCCTTAAAGAATGAGTTCTGGATCTGACCTCAGAGAAGTATTGCCGTGAATTCTCTTGGGATTTTACTAGGCCACGCGTGAGAATCGCCTTTGGAAACTGAGATCTAGGCCCAGGATGGCTTTCCACGGAGCTCGGGGATTCTGAGCCAGGATATCACATGATTTACTTCTTGAAGACTTGGCAGCCCTAGTTGAGAGTCCAAACACATATGGACCTCACATTGTAGACCACGATGTGTCTGGATTCATGTGACCTTTTTGCCAGTCTTTTGGAAGGCTTTTCTGTGAGTGTTCTCCAGAGCTTTCATTGAAATGAGCTTCCTCACCATTTAATGGTTCCTGAATTAATTGAAACCCACAGTGCCTCTAACTTCATTTTTGAAATATGACTAGATTAATACCATGAAATTTCTGAAATTCCCATGACCAGGTGGCACTGGATAAACTTTGGATTTCCTGTTGCTGATCATGAGTGTACCAAAGAGTGCCTTGATTGACTGGGTTTCGTGAAAATGGTGTAGAACAGAGATGCCAGTAATTTGGAGCCTGCTGAGTAGTGGGCGTAGAGAAGTGGACTGTAGGTGTGTAAATAAATATTTTTTTAGGACAACCTGGATCTTCCATTGGCTTTGAAAGACTTGCGACTGACATGGTGCAGGCAGCAGACCTTTATATGTAAAGGCATCTTTTCATATGGAGAGGTTTCAGGGCAATGTTCAGAATCAGGTTGCTATAGTCAAGGGGAAAGCTATGTAGGATAGAAGCCTGGTTCGTACATTCTCTTCGCGACCCTGACCAACCACACATGACAGAACTCCTCCAGCATTTTTATCCCAGTTGAACTCCTTGTATTTCGTGAAGCAAGTACCAAACTCCCAGTGCAGCAGTAAGAAACACCCTGGAAAATGGAGGATCACCAAATGGCTTCACAGTCCACATGGGAGACACTTCAGCCCAGTGGCCTCAGTTTACCTACAAAGAGAGAATTCAGCACCGCTGCCTCATGATCATTGGAAAATAAGAAACCATGTTCTCCAGGTAACATAGATGCAGACCCAGATTTTATGGTGTCACTACAAACGAAGCTAAATCTCCTGACAATTACATATATTTCTTGTTCCCAACCTCAGAGGAAGTTTCTCAAGAAGTCTTTAGGCCAGCACAGCTCCATGTTTCTGGATTGTTTACCCTCTCCCTTACTTTTGGAAACTGTTCTACCACCTCCAGTGTTGTGAACTCCTGAGCATTTTCCATTCCACATAAATTCACAGATTTTCTAACTCCTCTCCTCTAATTGTGTCTTACTTTTAGCGATGGTTATGTCAAGGCATTGTTCTGGATGAGAGAGGGAAGATTTATGTGTATCACATTTTTGCATACACATTAGATTAATTTTCCTTTTTTCCATTTGAAATACTGAATCCCTGACACTAACCCATACCCTACTAGACTCTGACTACTAATCCTAATATCATGGAGAGAAAGAAACCTAACCGAATAGAAATACCGGCCTTTCATAGGAAGCATGGTGTATACTTCTATTTGCCTTCTGCATTATCAAGAGTATGTGTTTTAAATCTAGTCAACTTTTCATTGTAATATTTCTCCATGATTTTTTAAAATTATCACATATATAAATTCCTGTCTCCCTTTCTCTGTATCCTATTCAGCACATGTATTTTTTTATGCATATATATAATATCCTACCTGGTATCACACGGACATTCTTTTGAGCTCCCTGACTTTGGAATATAAAATTGTGAGAACAGATGACTCTCCCTAAATAATGATGGAACTGAAAATTCAACCTATGGGTGAGCTTCCTAGTGAAAAACACTATACATAAATCCATGTTCAGTAAAATGAATATTTTTGGATATGTGGATGAATTATATTTCATGATGAATTTCGATTGGCATATATATTGCTAAATATTAATGTGTGTGTGTGTGTATGTGTGCATGTGTGTGTGTGTGTGTGTGTGTGTGTGTTTGTGTATTTTTTTTAAATCTGGAAAAAATATATATGTGTATATATATATATTTTTTTTTCTCCAGATTTTAAAAAAATATGAAAAATATGTGTCTTATTATACACTCCCTAAATTCATTTATATTCATGTATGTGGGTTCAAAATCCAATCTTTACAAGATTATTTTCAGCAATATTTATATTCCTGTAATACATATTTGTTTCCTACTACTGAAAACTAAGTTCAGTAGGTGGTGCATACAAATCCTAATATTTCTACAGTACCTGAACCAGTTTAACATCAATGCAAGTAGATTGCTTTGGGACATGATGTGTATTTTGAAGTTCATTTTTATTCAACACTGGTATATTACTATTTTATCTGTTTATGGACATCATAGGATATATTTTTTCATCCACAACTTCACAAAATTATAGGCATTTGGTTCACATTCATTTACTTACTACTTAAGAACACATGTATTCCTCCATGTTTCTTTACTGGTCTTTTCACTAGACTTCTTTCTAAACACATAATTTTTGATTCCATAATCATTTTTGAAGCAATACTCACCCTTCACGATAAACCGTAACCCTAATATTACCATTACATATATAACTGGTTGGAATGATTGTATATATATCAATATAAGATTTCCAATATATTTTCAGATGCAAACTCAATCCATTATTTAAAGTTGGAACTAGTTATATACTTTATCACAATATGGTCTATTCATGCAACATCTCAATAATCATCAACACAAGGTACACCTATTTGTATCACCAGTACTAATTTATAAGTTTCCAGAATATTACTCCCCATAATGGTGGAAGAAATACTCATGTCACCTTATCTACATATACAATTTATCACGGTAGTATTCTGGACACAAAATGCAAAGGTCACACATATGATTGTACCAAAGCCTAAATGGAAAGTGACCATGGATTACTAAAAACATCCATGTCCAGGGTGCCTAATGCTCTCAAATGTCAATCCTATTGATTACTACATATTTGTTTCTTCCTAAGATTATATATTCAACCTCAAGCCTGTTGAAAATGTCTAATCCTATCACTCACTTTATACTTTGCCTGATTTCCTAATCTTTCTATTGATATCTGCTTTCCTACATATTTTTCCCACTTCATCATTGTGACTGTCTCTTCAGATGTGCTGACATTTACATTCACTCTCTAACTGAAACCCTATTGCTAAAGAACTTTTGGTCCAACTCCTAGAGTCACTCTTCTTCCTAAACCTACTGACTATCTTCCTAATCCTACAGACTATCCCTTTTTGACTGGATGTTCTCTTCTACATTCAATCATCCGAGGTACACGGTCCTATGCCATTGTATATCGATTTATCTGAGACCTCGGTGCAGAACATAATTCAAGCTAAGTATACCAATCAAGGGTTCTGTTGCCCTGAATGTCAGGAAGGTCTTTGCCTCAGGCCACCCCTTTGTGAAGCCTGAAGAAAAAAATTTCAAATGGAAATAAATGGACATCACCTGTGGCTCTTTGCTTAATTGCTTTGGAAAGGAATTTGTCTGAATCTGCCTCTTGGCAGATTCAGATTCTATGGAAAACAATGAAAGCAGTTTTAAGAGGGAAATTCATTTCTTGGAATTCTTTCCTCAAAAAAAAAAAAAGAAAAAAACAACAAATAAATGATCTCACACTACATCTCAAAAACCTAGAAAAAAAAAGCAAAACAGCAAATGTAGTAAAAGACAAGAAATAATTAAAATTAGAGGAGAAATCAACAAAATTGAAACAAAAAAATTGAAAAAATAAAAGTTGGTTCTTTGAAAATAAATTAAATCGACAGGGCCTTAGCCATGCTAATGAAGAGAAGTAGAGAGAGAACTCAAATTACTAACATATGGGATAAAAAAGGCAACATCACAACAGACACTACAGAAATTCAGATGATAATTAGAAAGTATTTTGAAACCCCATATTCCAATAAAACAGAAGATAATGAAGATATTGATAAATTTCTTATGTCATATGATCTGCCAAGTTTGAGTCCGGAAGACTCACACAATTTAAATAGACCAATAACAAAGGAAGAAATAGAAGAAACCTTCAAAAGACTACCAACCAAAAAAAGCCCTGGACCAGATGGTTATACAGCAGAGTTCTACAAAACGTTCAAAGATGAATTAATACCAATACTTTTCAAGCTATTTCAAAAAATAGAAAAAGAAGGAGTTCTTCCAAATTCATTCTATGAGGCCAACATCACCCTGATCCCAAAACCAGACAAAGACACTTCAAAGAAAGAAAACTACAGACCAATATCTCTAATAAACTTGGATGCAAAAATTCTAAATAAAATCCTGGCAAATAAAAAACAAAAGCATATAAAAAAATTGTGCTTCATGATCAAGAGGGATTCATCCCAGGGATGCAAGGCTGGTTCAATATACGGAAATCAATAAATGTAATCCATCACATCAATAGACTTAAAGAGAAGAACCATATGATCATCTCGATAGATGCAAAAAAAAAGCATTCTACAAAGCACAGCATCCCTTTTTGTTTAAAACTCTATAAAAACTAGGAATAACAGGAACTTACCTGAACATGGTAATAGCTATATATGCTAAACCTCAGGCTAGCATCATCCTAAATGGAGAAAAACTGAAGGCATTCCCTCTAAAATTTGCAAAAGACATGGATGCCCTCTATCACCACTTCTATTTAATTTAGTTCTTGAAATACTATCCAGAGCAATGATACAGACAAAGGAAATTAAAGGCATAAAAATAGGAAAAGAAGAACTTAAATTATCGCTATTTGTGGATGACATGATAATATATTTAACAGACCCAAAAGGGTCTACAAAGAAACTGCTAGAGTTAATAAATGAATTCAGCAAATTGGCAGGATATAAAATCAACACGCATAAATCAAAGGCATTCCTGTATATCAGCAACAAATCTTCTGAAATGGAAATGAGGAAAACCACTCCATTTACAGTATACTCAAAGAAAATAAAAAACTTGGGAATCAACCTAACCAAAGAGGTGAAAGATTTATACAATGAAAACTACAGAACCCTAAAGAGAGAGATAGAAGAAGATGTTAGAGGATGGAAAAATATGCCCTGTACATGGATAGGCAGAAATAACATTATCAAAATGGCGATATTACCCAAAGTTCTCTACAGGTTTAATGCAATGCCAATCAAAAACCCAATGGCATTTCTTGTAGAAATAGATAAAGTAATCATGAATTTCATATGGAACAACAAAAGACCCAGAATAGCGAAAGCAATTCTAAGCAGGAAGTGTGAATCCAGAGTTCAAACTGTACTACAAAGCAATAGTAACAAAAACAGTGTGGTACTGGTATCAAAACAGGCAGATGGACCAATGGTAGAGGACACAGAGACATATCCACAAAATTACAACTTTCTTATATTTGAAAAGGGGCCTAAAAGCATGCAATGTAAGAAGGATAGCATCTTCAACAAATGGTGCAGGGACAATTGGAAATTCATATGCAACAAAATGAAACGGAATCCCTTTCTCTCACAATGCATAAAATGCATAAAAGTTAACTCAAAATGGATCAAGGAGCCAGATATAAAATCAGAGACACTGCATCTGATAGAAGAAAAAGTTGGCTACGATGTACATACTGTGGGGTTGGGCTCCAAATTCCTTAATAGGACACCCATAGCCCAAGAGTTCATAAAAAGAATAAACAAATGGGACTTACTTAATCTAAAAAAGTATTTTCTCAGCAAGAGAAACAATAAGAGAGTTAAATAGAGAGCCTACATCCTGGGAACAAATTTTTACCCCTTACACTTCAGATAGAGCCCTAATATCTAGAATATACAAAGAACTCAAAACAATTAAACAATGAGATAACAAATAACCCAATCAACAATGGGCCAAGGATCTTAACAGACACTTCACAGAGGAGGACATACAATCAATCAACAAGTACATGAAAAAATGCTCACCATCTGTAGCAGTCAGAGAAATGCAATCAAAACCACCCTAAGATACCATCTCACTCCAGTAAGATTGGCAGCCATTATGAAGTCGAACAACAATAAGTGTTGGTGAGGATGTGGGGTAAAGGGTACACTTGTACACTGCTTGTGGGCCTGCAAATTGGAGAGTCCAATATGGAAAGCAGTATGGAGATTCCTGGGAAAGCTGGGAATGGAACCGCCATTTGACCGAGATATCGCCCTTCTCAGACTCTTCCCTGAGGATCTTAATAGAGAGCAGTATAAGGATACTGCCACATCGATGATCATAGTGGCACAATTCACAATAACTAGACTGTGGAACCAAACTAGATGCCCTTCAATAGACGAATGGATAATGAAAATGTGGCATCTATACACAATGGAGTATTACACAGCACTGAAAAATGACAAAATCATAGAATTTGCAGGGAAATTAATGGCATTAGAATAGATTATGCTAAGCGAAGCTATCCAATCCTTAAAAAACAAATGCCAAATGTTTCCTTTTATATAGAGAGAGCAAATAAGAACAGAACAGGGAGGAAGAACATGAGAAAAATATTAAAACTAAACAGAGATGAGTGGGGGGAGAGAAAGGGAGAGAGAAGGAAAATTATATGGAAATTGTAGGAGACTACTCAATGTTACACAAAATTACATATAAGAGGTTGTGAGGCTAAAGAGGGGAAAACAAGGGAGAGAATTAAACAACAGCAGATGAGGTAGAGAGGGAAGATGGGAGGGGAGGGGGAATAGTAGGGGATAGGAAAGGTAGCAGAATTCAACAATAACTAGTATGCTATTATGTAAAAACGTGAGTGTGTAACTGATGTGATTCTGCGATTTGTATTTGGGGTAAAAATGGGAGTTCATAACCCAATTAAGTCAAATGTATGAAAGATGATATATCATGAGCTTTATAATGTTTTGAACAACCAAAAAAAAAGAATTGAATTTCCAATATTTGAGTCATATAACAACTTTATTTTTTAATAAAATTGTCTTTTATTTGTTATCTTACTTGCTGGTATCTGCCTTTCAGTTTTAAACAACTATGTGCTTTAGCCATTCATCCATGTAGTATGTAACAGAAAATTTTGAGTGTCTCCATATAACCAGATTGGCAAGGCATCAAGGTTTCCTTCACAAACAAGGTGAAGGCTTTGCCATTAGAAATTTAATATTCTGCAAAACAATTTTTTTAACTTTCCAATTAAATTTCCAAAAAAATTTAGAAAAAAAAGAATCTAAACCCCACAGTAAGAAGGCCTCAAAGTGGAGAAGTGGAGCATTTACGGCAGGCCTATTTGATCACTGCTGGTTCACAGGAAGCGTGTCCAATCAACCCTGATGTTAGGCAAGTGAGGGGCAAGGGAGCTTATTTTGGGCACTGGTTTGGATGTGCCCCTCATGGAAAACTCCATCCAGAGGTTATGATGTGTGTTTATATGGAAGAAGATGAGGGCCATGTGGGAGTGTTTTGGTTTTAATTGTGGTCATTTGTGTGGTAGTTGGAAGAGATGACTGGGTCCACCTGGGCTTGAACTCTGGTGTGATTCCCCTTAGAGAATGAGATTTGGAACTGACTTCAGAGAAGTATTGCCATGAATGTTGTTGGGATTTCAGGAGGCCACGCATGAGAGTCGCCCTTGGAAACTGAGATCTTGGCCCAGAGAGGCTTTCCAGAGAGCACTGGGAATCTCAGCTAGGATATCACAGGTTTTATTCTGAAAGACCTGGCAGCCATAGTTGAGAGTCAAAACACACATGGACCTCACATTGGAGACCTCAATGGGCCTGGCTTCATGTGACAATTTGGCCACTCTTTGGGAAGCCTTGCCTGTGAGAGATCTCCAGATCCTTCATTAAAATGAGCTTCCTCAACATTTAATGGATCCTGAATGAATTGAAACCCACAGTACCAACAACTTCATCTGTGAAAAATAGTTAGATAAATACCATGAATTTTTAGAAATTCTCAGGACCAGGTGGCACTGGAGAACCTTTGGATGTCCTGTTGCTGATCATGAGTATACCAGACACTGCCTTGATTGACTAGGTATCATGAAAATGGTGTAGAACAGAGATGCCAGTAAGTTGGAGCCTGATGTGTAGTGGGCCTGGAGCAGTGGTGTGCAGGTGTGTGATAAAACATCTGTGGTGGGGCCTGTGGATCTGCCATTGACTTTCAAATGCCTTGACACAGACACGGTGCAGCCAGCAGACCCTTCTATATAAAGGCATCTTGTTATATGGAGATTTTTCACGGCAATGTTTAGAATCAGGTTGCTATGGTCAAGGGGCAAGCTATGTGGGATAGAAGCCTAGTTGGTGCATTCTCATGCAGACACTGACCCACCACACGTGACAGAACTCCCTCCAGCACTGTGTCCCACTTGAACTCCTTGTATTTCGTGAAGCAAATACCAAACTCCCAGTGCAGCAGCAAGAAACACAATGAAAAGTCGAGGATGACCAAATGGCTTCACAGTCCACATGGGGTGACACTTAGCCCCAGTGGCCACAATTTAGCTACAAAGAGAGAATTTAGCACTGCTGCCTCATGTTCATTGGAAAATAAGAAACCATGTCCTCCTGGTCACATAGATGCAGACCTAGCTTTGATGGTCTCACTACATCGGAAGTTAAAGCTCCTGAAAACAACATATATTTCAAGTGCCCAAGCTCAGAGGCAATTTCTCAAGAAGTGTTTAGGCCAGCAGATCTCCATGTTTGTGGAGTGTTTACCATGTCACTTACTTTTGGAAACTGCTCTATCAACTCCAAGGTTGTGAACTCCCGAGCATTTTCCATTCTAAATATATATTCACAGATTTTCTAACTCTTCTCCTCTAATTCTGACTTACTTGGGGCAAAAGGAATGTCAAGTCATTGTTCTGGATGAGAGAGGGAAGATTGTTTTGTAGCACATATTTGCATACACATTGGATTCATTTTCCAATTTTCTGTTTGAAATACTGAATCCCTGACACTAACCCATACCCTACTAAACTCTGACTACTAATCCTAATATAATGGAGAAAAATAACCCAAACAGAATAGAAATACAAGCATTTCAGAAGAAGCCTGGTGTATAGTTGGAATTACCTTTTGCATGATATAAGGTAGGAGTTATAAATCTAGTCAATTATTTGTTGAAATAATTTTCCATGTGTTTTTAAAGTTAAGAAAAATGTGAATTCCTGTCTCCCTTTCTCTGTAGCCTATTAAGCAAATGTATTTTTATATGCACAAATAGAATCCTACCTGGTTTCACATATACATTCTTGTGAGGTGGCTGACTTGGCAGATACAAATTGTGAGAAGAGATCACTCCTCCTAAACGCTGTTTTAACTGAAAATTCAACCCATGGGTGAGCTTCCTAGATGAACAACACTATACACATATTCATGTTCAGTAAAATCAATATTTTGGGATATGCGGATGAGTTATTTTTCATGATGAATTTCAATTGGCATATATATTGCTACATTATAATGTGTGTGTTTGTGTGTCTATATATACATTATATATATATATATATATATATATATATATATATATATATTCTCCAGATTTACCAAAATATGAAATATATGTGTCTTCTTATACACCGCCTGAATTCATTCATATTCATATATGTGGATTTATAATCAACTTTTAAAAAGTTTATTCTCAGAAATATACATCCACTGAAATAAATATTTGTTTCCTAGTACTGAAAACTAACTTCAGGGAAGGGTGCTTACAAATCCTAATATTTCTACAGTAACTGACCAAGTTTAACATCAATGCAAGTAGATTCCTATTGGATATGATGTGTTTATTAAAGTTCATTTTAATCAAACCTGGTACGTTATTATTTCTTCAGTTTATAGACATCATAAATTATATCCTTTCATTCACAAGTTCACAAATTTATAAACATTTGGTTCACTTTCAATCACTTCCTCCTTCAGAACACTTATATTTCTCCATGTTTCTTGACTGGTCTTTTCACTAGACTTCTTTCTAAAGACATTATTTTCGATTCCATAATCATTTTTGAAGCAAAACTCACACACTATTTATGATAAACGGTAACCCTAATATAACCATTAGATATATAAGTGGTTGGAATGAATGTATGTATATCAATAAATGATTTCCTCTATTTTTTCAGATATCAATACAATCCATTATTTAAATTTGGAACCAGTCATATAATTTATTCACAGTATGGTCTATTAATGCATCATCTCTATATTCATCAACACAGGGTAAGCCGATTAGTATCCCCAGTACTAATTTATATCTTTTCAAAATATTTCCCCCAGAAATGGTGGAAGAAATCCTCATGTCACCTGATCTTCATATACATATTATCACAGTAATATTCTGGACACAAAATGCGAAGGTCACCCTTATGATTGTACCAAAGCCTCAATGGAATGTGAACATGGATTACTAAATATATCCATATCCAGGTTGCCTAATGCTCTCAAATGTCAATCTTATTGTTGACTACAAATTGGTTTCTTCTTAAGATTATGTATTCAACCTCAACCCTGTTGAAAATGTCTAATCCTATCACGTTATACTTTGCCTGATTTCCTAATGTCTCTATTGATGTCTGCTTTCCTACATATTTTCCCCAGTTCATCATTGTGCCTGACTCTTCACATATGGTGTCATTTATATTCACTCTCTAACCAAAACCCTATTGCTAAAGAACATTTGGTCCAAATCCTAGACTCACTCTTCCTTCTAAACCTACTGACTATCTTCCTAATCCTACACACAATCCCTTTTTGACTGGATGATCTCTTCTACATTTAATCATCTGAGGTACAGGGTCTTATGCCATTGTATATCAATTTAACTGAGACCTCGGTGCAAAACATAACTCAAGCTAAGGATCCCAATCAAGGGTCCAAATCCTTCTGGGCTTCAAATATTACCTAGATTTCTGTTTTCATACTTATGTTCTACCTCTATATTCTTATAAATATCGCTGGTTCCCAATACCATTATTCATCCAGCAGAATGATTTCCAACCCAAATCGAACATGCTATTAATCCTAACCATACAATGTTCTCTCAATCTCACTTTACAGAGGAGCAGGGACAAAGTTGGTATTACAATACAGGAAGTTAGGAGATCTTCCAACTGCTGAGTACCTCAAAATCCATGCAGAAATTATCCCTGGAGAAGATGCACGCAGCTATGAAGGACCTGAGAGAACAAAAGTCATATTCCATGGCAAAAAACATGGTCAGGATGAAAAGATGTGTCTGAGTCAGCCTCTCTATTCTTAATGTAGGGAAGATGGACCAAACCAGGCCTGTGTGGAGAGCTGTTCCCAGGTGACTATGGTTTCTATACCATTCTAACATGAGAAAGTATCACAGGAAGTAGGGCAGCCTCCATGTCAGGAGACAATAGGAAGAAACTGTTAGGACAAAGTGGTGGCCAAGACAGTGACCTCATTCATTTTCTGAAGGTAGTGACCTCACCTCACTTCCTTGGTGATGGAGCTCTCTGAATTTTGTGATCCAGGAAGCAAGGCACCCTGAGCCAGTCCCAGTCCCAGTCGCAGTGGGCTCATTTCTTTAGATTTTCCAGGAACAGAGTCAGTCTTTCTTGGTACCTACTGATGTAAGGGTTGCCAAATACCAAGAAAGCTCTGAAGAGGGGTCTTTCCTGAGAGGATAGGAATTGGCTCACCACTGCGTCCTTACAACTTCACAGATTTGACCAAGGAGACCAGATCTGAGACAGAAAGGCCATTTCTGGGGAACATTGTATGTCCTACCAGTCAGAGGACATTCCAGATAGTCACAGACCTACTTGGAAGAAGGAGGTGCATTAGTGGGTGTTGGTTTGTGTTTGTGGTTTTTTCACATGATCTGAGAATAGGTAAAAAAGGAAGTTTGTTTGGTTTGGAGTGGACTGTTTCTAGTAAGTCATTTGACAAGGAGACTGTTTCTGTGTCTGTGTATCCCATTGTGTTTTTCTTTGTAGATATTAGAAAAGAAAATAGCTCATTGGGTGTGTCCTGTCTAGTAGAAAACTTCCGAGTATGCATCCTTCCCAATTAATGAATGGACTGAGGCTTGCCTTATCCATGGGCAACACCTGCTATCTACCTAAGTTCTCATTTTTTTCCTGAATTCTGGCCACTCTCAGGATTAGTATCATGTATTTTTGTACAAGATACGTACCACCTCCAAGCTCTGTGACATGGCCATGTACTGGATAGCTGAAGAGAATGGCGAGCATCTCAGAAAACTCACATATCAGAGTAACCAGGAAAGTCTCCTAGGAGAAACCCTGCTTGGGGGCTTTTGATTACCTATTGTTCTGTTGCTCTGAATGGCAGAAAGGTCTTTGCCTCAGGCCAAACCTTAGTGAAGCCTGAAGAAAAGAGTTTTCAAATGGAAATGAATGGGAATCACCTGTGGCTTTTTACTTTATTGCTTTGGAAAAAGATTTGTCTGAATCAGCCTCTTGGCCCTGTGTGAGCCTGTGGTTTAGATTTTCAGCACCTGATGGGTCTAGAGAAAGATCCCATGTAGGCATTCAAAACCAAAATGGAAAAAAGATCAGTCATTTTGGATGAAGCCTCTCGCCTTCCTCTGTAATATTTCTGACCTCCATCAAGTGAGAATAGGGATCATTTGTGTCAAATGAGTTCTTCAAAGCCCTGCAGAGGCTGGACAATAGGTGCTTGCGTTTTCTCATGACTCCAATTCACACAAAGAATCTATACCCCACAGTCAGTAGGCCTCAAATTTGAGAAGTGGAGCAGTATTAACAGCAGTCCTATATGATCACTTCTGTTTCACAGGAATGTTGTCCAGGCCACCCTGACTTTAGGCAAATGAGGGGCAAGGGAGATTATTTTTGACACTGTCTTGGGCTGTGCCCCTCATGGAAACCTCCAGCTAGAGTTTATGATTAGTGTCTATATAAAAGAAGAAGAGGGCCCTGTGGGAGTGTTTTGGTTTTAATTGTCATCATTTGTGTGGCAATTGGAAGAGATGCCTGGGTCCACCTGGGCTTGAACTCTGTTGTGATTCCCCTTAGAGACTGAGTTGTGGAACTGAACTCAGAGAAGTATTGCCATGAATTGTGTTGGGATTTTTGGAGGCCACGCATGAGATTCGCCATTGGAAACTGAGATCTAGGCCCAGGGTGACTTTCCACAGAGCACTGGGAATCTCAGCCAGGATATCACAAGATTTTATTTTGAAAGATTGTCAGCCATAGTTGAGAGTCAAAACACACATGGAATTCACATTGTAGACCTCAATGGGCCTGGCTTCATGTGACATTTTGCCCACTCTTTGGGAAACCTTGCCTGTGAAAGTTCTCCAGAGCTTTCATTAAAATGAGATTCCTCACCTTTTAATGGTTCCTGTATAAATTAAATCCCACAGTGCCTCCAACTTCATTATTGAAAAATATCTAGATAAATACCATGAATTTTTTGAAATTACTATGACCAGGTTGCACTGAAGAACCTCTGAATGTCCTGTTCCTGATCATGATTGTACCAGACAGTGCCTTGATTGACTGGGTTTCATGAAAAAAGTGTAGAACATAGATGCCAGAAAGTTGGAGCCTGCAGACTAGTGGGCCTAGAGCAGAGGAGTGTAGGTGTGTGAAAAAAACATTTGTGGTGGGGCCACGTGGATCTGCCATTGGCTTAGAAAGACTTGTGACTGACATGGTACAGCCAGTAGACCCTTCTATGTAAGGGCATCTTGTTATATGGAGAGGATTCCTGCCAAAGGTCAGAATCAGGCTGCTATTGTCAAGTTGAAAAGCTATGTGGGATTGAAGCCTCACTGGTGCATTTTACTAACCCACCACACGTGAGAGTACATCCTCCAGCACTGTGTCCCAGTAGAACTCCTTGTATTTCATGAAGCCAATACCAAACTCACAGTGCAGCAGTAAAAAACATCACAAAAGTGGATAATGACCAAATGGTTCTACAGACAACACAGTTAGATACTTAGACCCCAGTGGCCAAAGTTTACCTACAAAGAGAGAATTCAGCACTGCTGCCTCATGTTCACTAGAAAACAAAAAACCATGTCATCCAGGTCACATAGATGGAGACCCAGAATTGATGGTCTCACTACAAAGGAAGCTAAAACTCCTGACAACAATATATATTTTAACTGCCCGACCTCAGAGGCAGTTTCTCAAAAAGTCATTAGGCCAGCAGAGCTCCATGTTTGTGGAGTGTTTACCCTCTCCCTTTTTGTAACCCGTTCTACCTCCTACAAGTTTGTGAACTCCTGAGCATTTTTCTTTCCACATATGTATTCACAGATTTTCTAACTTTTCTCCACTAATTGTGTCTTATTTGGGGCGAAGGTAATGTCAAAGCATTGTTCTGGATGAGAGTGGGAAGATTTTTGTCTAGCACATATTTGCATACACATTAGATTCATTTTCATATTTTCCATTTGAAATACTGAATCCCTGACACTAACGCATACCCTACTAGACTCTGACTACTAATCCAAATATGATGGAGAAAAAGAAACTTAACAGAATAGAAATACAGGCCTTTCATAGGAGGCATGGTGTATACTTGGACTTGCCTTCAGCTTTATCAACGGTATGTGTTATAAATATAGTCAACTTTTCATTGTAATACTTCTCCATGAGATTTTAAAATTAACACATATGTAAATTTTTGTCTCCCTTTCTCTGTAGCCTATTCATCACATGTATTTTTTAATGCATCTTTAGAATTCTACCTGGTATCACATGTACATTCTTGTGAGCTCGCTTATTTTGGAAGATACAAATTGTGAGAAGAGATCACTCCCTCTAAATACTGATGGAACTGGAAATTCAACATATGGGTGAATTTCCTAGATGAACAATATTATGCATAAATAAATGTTCAGTAAAATGAATATTTTTGGATACGTGGATGATATCTATTTTATTATGATTTTCGAATGGCATATATATTGCTACATTTTAATGTCTGTGTATGTGAGTATCTATCTATCTATCTATCTATCTATCTATCTATATAGATATAGATATCTACTCTCTTTAGATTTTCCAAAATATGAAATATATGTGTCTTATTATACACTTTCTAAATTTACTCATGTGTGTGTATGTGGATTTATAATCAAATTTTCACAAAATAATTCTTAGAAATATTCATCCACCTTAAATACATATTTATCTCCTAGTACTGAAAACTAAATTCAGTGAATGGTGCATACAAATCGTAATATTTCCACAGTGACTGACCCAGTTTCACATCAATGCAAGTAGACACCTATGGGACCATGATGTGTATTTTGAAGTTCATTTTTATTCAACACTGATACATTACTATTTCTGCAGTTTATGGACATAATAGGATATATTCTTTCATCCACAATTTCACAAATTTATAGGCATTTAGTTCACTTTCAATCACTTCCTACTTCAGAACACATGTATTCCTCCATGTTTCTTGACTGTTCTTTTCATGAGATTCTTTCCAAACACATTATTTTTGATTTCCATAATCATTTTTGAAGCAAAACTCAGACACTCTTCATGATAAACCATAATGCTAATATTACCATTAGATGTATAACTGGTTAGAATGAATTTATGTATATCAATATAAGATTTCCTATATATTTTCAGATATCAATTCAATTAATTATTTAAAGTTTGAACCAGTTATATTATTTATTCACAGTATGGTCTATTAAGGCATCATCTCTATATTCATAGACCGATGGTATACCTATTTGTATCCCAAATACTAATTTATAAGTCTTTAAAATATTGCTTTAAGAATATTGGAAGAAATACTCTAGTCACCTGATATACATATACATTTCATCACAGTAATATTCCTGACACAAAATGCAACGGACACACTTATGATTGTACCACAGCCTATATTGAAAGTGAGCATGTATTACTAACAACATCCATGTCCTGATTAACTAATGATCTCAAATATCATTCCTATTGGTGACTACATATTTGTTTCTTCCTAAGATTAAATATTGAAACTCAACCCTGTTAAAAATGTCTCATCCTATCACTCACTTTGTACTTTGCCTGATTTCCTAATGTCTCTATTGATATCTGATTTCCTACACATTTTCCCCAGTTCATCACTGTGACTGACTCTTGAAATATGCTGACATTTACATTCACTCTCTAACAAAACCCCTATATCTAAAGAACTTTTGGTCCAACTTCTAGACTCACTGAAATGGGTTCTTCAAAGCCCTGCAGAGGGTAGCCCATAGGTGCTTGGGTTTTCTCATGACCCCAATTCACATAAAGAATCTATGCCCCACAGAGAGTAGGCCTCAAATTGGAGAAGTAGAGCAGTATTAATGGCAGGCCTATTTGATCACACCTGATTCACAGGAAGGGTTTCCAGGCCACCCTGAATTTAGGCAAATAAGGGGCAAATGAGCTTATTTTGGACACTGTCTTAGGCTGCGCCCCTCATGGAAACATCCAGCAAGAGGTTATGATGAGAGTTTATATTGAAGAAGATGAGGGCCATGTGGGAGTGTTTTGATTTAATTGTGGTCATTTGTGTGGTAGTTGGAAGAGATGACTGGGTCCACATGGGCTTGAACTCTGGAGTGATTCCCCTTAGAGACTGAGTTCTGGAAATGAACTCAGAGAAGTATCGACATGAATTGTGTTGGGATTTTAGGAGGCCACACATGAGAGTTGCCCTTGGAGACTGAGATCTAGGCCCAGGATAGCTTTCCAAAGAGCACTGGGAATCTCAGCCAGGATATCACATGACTTTATTCAGAAAGACGTGGCAGCCATTGTTGAGAGTCAAAACACACATGGACCTCAATTGTAGACCTCAATGGGCCTGGCTTAATGTGACCTTTTGGCCAGTCTTTGGGAAGCCTTGCCTCTGAGAGTTCTCCTGAGCTTTAATTGAAATAATCTTCCTCACCATTTCATGGTTCCTGAATAAATTGAAAGCCACAGTGCCTCCAACTTCATCCTTGAAAATTGGCTATATAAATACCATGAATTTTTTAAATTCCCATGAACAGGTGGCACTGGAGAACCTTTGGATATCTGTTGCTGATCACGAGTGTACCAGACATTGCATTGATTGACTGGGTTTCATGAAAATGGTGAGAACAGAGATGCCAGAAAGTTGGAGCCTGCTGACTAGTGGGCCCAGAGCAGTGGTGGGCAGGTGTATGATAAAACATCTGTCGTGGGGACACGTGGTTCTGCCATTGGTTTCCGAATGACTTGTGACTGACATGGTGCAGCCAGCAGAACCTTACAAGTAAAGGGACCTTGTTATATGGAGAGGTTTCAGGGCAATGTTCAGAATCAGGTTGCTATCGACATGGGTGCAAGCTTTTTGGGATAGAAGCCTGGTTGGTGCATTCTCCTGCAGACCCTCATCCACTACAAGTGAGAGTACTCCCTCTAGCACTGTGTCCCAGTTTTTCTCCCTGTATTACGTGAAGCCAATACCAAACTCCCAGTGCAGCAGTAAGAAACACCACGAAAAGTGGAGTATGACCAAATGGCTTCACAGATCACATGGTTAGACACTTAGACCCCAGTGTCCTCAGTTTAATAACAAAGGGAAAATTCAGAACTTCTGCCTCATGTTCAATAGCATATAAGGAACCATGTCATCCAGGTCACATAGATGCCGACCCAGGTTTGATGGTCTCAATACAAAGGAAGCTAAATCTCCTGACAACAACAAATTTTTCAAGGGCCCAAACTCAGAGGCAGTTTCTCAACAACTCATTAGGCCACCAGAGTTCCATGTTTGTAGAGTGTTTACCCTGTACCTTACTTTTGGAAATTCCACTACCACCTCCAAGGTTGTGAACTCCTGAGCATTTTCTTTTCCAGATATATATTCACAGACTTTCAAACTCTTCTCCACTAATTGTGTATTACTTGTGGCGAAGGAAATATCAAGGCATTGTTTTGGAGGACAGTGGGAAGATTTTTGTCTAGCAAATATTTGCATACACATTAGATTCATTTTCCTATTTTCCATTAGAAATACTGAATCCCTGTCACTAACCCATACCCTACTAGACTCTGACTACTAATCTCAATATGATGTAGAAAAAGAAACCTAACAGAATAGAAATACAGGCCGTTCATAGGAGGCATGGTGTATACTAGGACTTGCCTTCTGCTTTATCAAGTGAATGTGTTATAAATCTAGTCAACTTTTCATTGTAATACTTCTCCATGAGTTTTTAAAGTTAACACATATGTACATTTCTGTCTCCCTTTCTCTGTACCCTATTCATCTCATGAAATTTATTATGCATATTTAGTATCCTACCTGGTATCACACGTACATTCTTGTGAGCTTGCTGTTTTAGGAAGATACAAATTGTGAGAAGAGATCACTCCCCCTAATTACTGATGGAACTGAAAATTCAACATATTGGTGAATTTCCTAGATGAACAGCATTATACATAAATCCATGCTCAGTAAAAAGAATAGTTTTGGATATGAGGATGATATATATTTCATGATGAATTTTGATTGGCATACATATTACTACATTTTAATGTCTGTGTTTGTATCTTTATATATATATATATATATATATATATATATATATATTTTTTTTTTTTTTTCTCCAGATTATTCAAAATATGAAATATATGTGTCTTATTTTAAACTCACTAATTTAACTCATGTTCCTATATGTGGATTTATAATCAAATTTTTACAAAATTATTCTCAGAAATATTCATCCACATGAAATACATATTTATTTCCCAGTACTGAAAACTAACTTCGGTGAAAGGTGCTTACAAATCCTAATATTTGTACAGTAACTGACCCAGTTTAACATCAATGCAAGTAAAATCCTATGGGACATGATGTGTATTTTGAAGTTCATTTTTATTCAACACTGGTACATCACTATTTCTTCAGTTTATGGACATTATAAGATAAAACTTTTCATCCACAAGTTAACAAGTCTGTACGCATTTGGTTCACTTGCAATTACTTCCTGCTTCAGAATATATGTATTCCTCCATGTTTCTTGACTGTACTTTTCATGAGATTATTTCCAAACACATTATTTTCGATTTCCATAATCATTTTTGAAGCAAAACTCCCACACTCTTCATGATAAACCATAATGCTAAAATTACCATTAGATGTATAACTGGTTAGAATGAACTTATGTATATCAATATAAGATTTCCTATATATTTTCAGATATCAATTCAATCCATTATTTAAAGTTTGATCAAGTTATATTATTTATTTACAGTATGGTCTATTAAGGCATCATCTTTATAATCATAGGCACAGGGTACACGTACTTGTGTCCCCAATACTAATTTATAAGTCTTAAAATGTTGCTTTCAGAAATGTTTGAAGAAATACTGTAGTCACCTGATATACATTTACATTTCATCACAGTAATATTCCTGACAAAAAATGCAACGGACACCCTTATGATTGTACCAAAGCCTAAATTTAATGTGAGCATGTATTACTAACAACATCCATGTCCTGATTAACTAATGATCTCAAATATCATTCCTATTGGTGACTACATATTTGTTTCTTCCTAAGATTATATATTCAAACTCAACCCTGTTAAAAACGTCTTATCCTATTACTCACTTTGTACTTTCCCTGATTTCCTAATGTCTCTATTGATATCTGCTTTCCTAAACATTTTCCCCAGTTCATCACTGTGACTGACTCTTCACATATGCTGACATTTGCATTCACTCTCTAACCAAAACCCTATATCTAAATAACTTTTGGAACTATCCCTTTTTGTCTGGAGGATCTCTTCCTCATTCAGTCATCCAAGGTACAAGGTCCTATGCCATTGTATAACGATTTATTTGAGACAACTTTGCGGAAATAATTCAAAGCTAAGTATCCCAATCAAGGGCCCAGTGTTCATCTGGGTTTCAAATCTTTCCTAGATTTCTGTATTCATACTTATATTACACCTATATATGCTTGTAAATATCGGAGGTCCCCAATACCATTATTCATCTCGCAGAATGATTCCTAACCCAAATTGAACATGTTATTAACCCTAACCATGCACTGTTCCCTCAATTTAACTTTACAAAGACCAGGGACAGAGTTTGTGTTATAATACAGGTAGGTAGGGGATCTTCCACCTGTTGAGAACCTCAAGTTCCATGCAGAAATAAACCCTGAAGAAGATGTAGGCAGCTATGAAGGACCTGAGAGAGCAACAGTAATCTTCCTTGGTAAAATACCTGGTCAGGATGAAGCGATGTGTCTGAATAAGCCTCTCTTTTCTTAAAGTAGAGAAGATGGACCAAACCAGGTCTGTGTGGAGAGCTGTTAACATGTGCCTATGGTTGATATACCATTCTATCTTGTGAATGTGACACAGGAAGTAGGGGAAGCCTCTCTCTCGTGGGACCCTTGGAAGCAAATGTTAGGATAAAGTGGTTACCAAGGTAGTGACCTCATTCAGTTCCTGAAGGAAGTGACCTACCTCACTTCCTTGGTGATGGAACTCTCTGAACTTGGGATCCAGGAAGCCAGGCACTCAGAGCCAGTCCCAGTCCCAGTCCCAGTGGGTTCACTTGTTTGGATTTACCAAGGACAGAGTCAGTCTTTTTGGTACATACTGATGTGTGGATGGCTAAATGCCAGGAAAGCTCTGAAGAGGGGCCTTTCCTGAGAAAGCAGGTAGTGACTCACTGATTGATGCTGAAAACTTTACAGAGTTGGTAAAGGAGACCTGATCTGAGACAGGACAGTCCATTTCAAGGGAGCAGAGTAAGGCCCATCAGTCTGAGGACACTCTGGATAGTCACAGACCTACTTGGGGGAAGGAGGTGCCTTTGTGGGTGTGGGTATGAATTTGTGTTTTTTTATCATGTTCTGAGAATAGGTAGGAAAGGCAGTATGTTTGGTTTGGAGTGGACTGTTTTTAGAAAGTCATTTGACTTGGCGAGTGTTTCTATGTTTGTGTATCCCACTTTTTCCGTGGTTGTAGATATTAGAAAAGTGAATGCATCAATGGATGTGTCCTGTCTAGTAGAAAGCATCTCAGCACACATCCTTCCCAATTTATGAATGGACTGTGGCTTGCCTTATATGGACAACACCTACTTCTTTCCTTAGTTCCTGTTTTCTTCCTGAATTCTGGCCACTCTCCAGAATAGGCTCATGTTTTTTTGTCCAAGATATGGACCTCCGTTGAGTTCTGTGACATGGCCATGTACTGGATAGATGAAGGGAATTGGGAGCATCTCTGAAAACTCGGATATCAGTGTGACCAGTAAAGTCTCAGTAGAGAAACCCTGCTTTGTGCCTTTTGCTTACCTACTGTTCTGTTGACCTGAATGTCAGGAAGATCTTTTCCTCAGGCCACCAGTTTGTGAAGCCTGAAGAAAAGTGCTTTCAATTGGAAATGAATGAGCATCACCTGTGGCTCTTTGCTTAATTGCTTTGGAAAGGGATGTGTCTGAATCATCCTTTCGGCTCTGAGAGAGGCTGTGGCTTTGATTTTCAGCACCTGATGGATCTAAAGAAAGATCCCATGTGTGCATCCAAAACCAAAATGGCAAAAAGATCAGTCATTGTGGATGAAGTCTCTTGCTTCCTCTGTTAGGTTCCTGACCTCCATCAAGTAAGTAGAGGGATCCTTTGAGACAAATGAGTTCTTCAAAGCCCTGCAGCAGTGCTTGGGTTCTCACATGACTCCAAATCACATAAAGAATCTATACCTCACAGTCAGTAGGCTTCAAAATGAAGAAACAGAGCCGTATTACTGGCAGGCCTATTTGATCAATCCTGGTTTACAGGAAGGGTGTCCAGGAAACCCTGACTTTAGGAAAATGAGGGGCAAGGGAACTTATTTTGGACACTGTCTTGGGCTGCGCCCCTTATGGAAACCTCCAGCCAGAGGTTATGATGAATGTCTACATGGAAGAATATGAGGGCCATGTGGGAGTATTTTGGTTTTAATTGAACGTATTATTAACCCTAACCGTACACTGTTCCCTCAATCTAAGTATTCAGAAAAGCAGGGACAGATTTGGTCTTACAATACAGGAATGCAGGGGATCTTCCACCTGCTGAAAACTTCAAAGTTCCATGCAGAAATGATCCCTGGAGAAGATGTAGGCAGCTATGAAGGACCTGAGAGAGCAAAAGGCATCTTCCATGGCAAACAGCCTGGTCAGGATGAAGGGTTGTGTCTGAATCAGATTCTCTCTTCTTAATGTAGAGGAGAGGCCTGTGTGGAGAGCTGTTCCCAGGTGACTATTGTTTCTTTACCATTCTAACTTGTGAAAGTGTCACAGGAAGTAGGGACATCCTCCATGTTATGAGACCTTAGGAAGCAAATGTTAGGACAAATTGGTTGCCAAGGCAGTGACCTCATTCAGTTACTAAAGGAAGTGACCTCACCTCACATCCTTGTTGATGGAACTCTCCAAATTTGGGTTCCAGGTAGCTAGGCACCCAGGCCCAGTCCCAGCACCAGTTCCAGTGTTCTCACTTGTTTGGATTTTCCAAGGACAGAGTCAGTCTTTTATGGTACCTACTTATGTGAGAATGGCCAAATTCCAGAAAAATTCTGAAGAGGGGCCCTTCCGGAGAAAACAGGTAGAGGCTCACTGCTGGCTCCTGACAACTTCACAGAGTTAACCAAGGAGTCCAGATCTGAGACAGGACAGACCATTTCTGGGGAACATAGTATGGCCCTCCAGTCAGAGGACACTCTGGATAGTTCCAGACCCACTTGGGGGAAGGAGGTGCCTTTGTGGTTGTGGGTGTGGGTTTGTGGTTTTTTCTTTTGTTCTGAGAATAGTTAGGAAAGGGGGTGTGTTTGGTTTGGAGTGGACTGTTTCTAGTTAGTCCTTTGACAAGGCGAGTGTTTTTAGGTCTGTGTATCCCACTGTTTTCGTGGTTGTAGACATTAGAAAAGATAATGCCTCAATGGGTGTATCCTCTCAAGGAGAAAACTTCCCAGCATTCATCCGGCAAAATTTATGAATGGAGTGTGGCTTGCCTTATCAATGGGCAACACCAACTATCTTCCTACGTTCCTGTTTTCTTCCTGAATTCTGGCCACTCTCCAGAATAGGCTCATGATTTTGTGTCAAATATATGTACCACTTCCAAGCTCTGTGACATGGCCATGTACTGGTAGCTGAAGGGAATGGCAAGCATCTCAGAAAACTCAGATATCAGTGTAGCCAGTAAAGTCTCAGTGGAGAAACCCTGCTTTGGGCCTTTTGATTACCTATTGTTATGTTGCCCTGAATATCAGGAAAGACTTTGTCTCAGGCCACCCCTTTGTGAAGCCTGAAGAAAACAGTTTTCACATGGAAATGAATGGGCATTACCTTTGAGTTTACAATAAAACCTTCACAGATTTGGCTCTCATTAAGTTAAAAGTACTTTTAGATTGTATCTCAGTGTAAAAAGTAACATGGAACTGTACGTATCTTATTGATAACAAGTCCAATTATAGAACACAAATGATATACATAAATCTCCAACATGTTTTTCTTTTAAGCCTAGAATTACCATACAACCTTAGAACACCAGCTTGATACAATGGTCTTTGCAAGCTTCTACCTTACAGACTTGTATACCTGGAAGATATGAACACATTAACACCACAATTACATTGATGTTTTTGTATTAAACAAGTTTAGATTTTAAAGAAATAACATGGCACAATTTTATAAAAACAGTACTTGTTTTACCAGCTGTTTAATTTTTTAAGATTACTTGCTCAAAACTTACACATATAACCAAGTTACACACACTTTTTTTATTATTTACTTAAACCCTTTTAATTACTTAATCATATAGACTCTCTTATCCAGAAACACGTTTTTCCTCTATTATATCTATATCTAGAACCTTTTAGTTTCTCTTTTCCATCTACTAACCTCTTTCTGTTCACATTTCAATACAATGCTTTTAAATTTCTGAATTTAAGCAGATTATTTTATAGATATCTACATTTTATTAGGGCCTTTTTGAAAACCTAGAAAACTTATAGGCCTAATTTTAAAGACATCTTTATTTTTATCTGTTTACCCAATTTGAATTAAAACATATGAATCACGTGAATCAAAGACATGTGGATACATTTTTAAATTTTTCATGAGCGCTCCTCATCTGTCAATTGTCATATCCCTGCATGATATATGGACATACACACATACAGACATACCAACATACAACACGTAACACAAATGTAACACATAACACAATAGTAAAGGCCTTGTAGCTTTTTTCAGGTGAAATCTACATTGCAATGCTGAAAACTCCAGAGTCGATCAAAAATAGAACTGATCAGAAAATATTAACCCATCAGCAGAATCAAGATCATGAGCTCAAAAAAAAAAATTACAGAATCTAAGAAAAGCAAGAGTCCTAAAAATGATGACTGGCCAGTAATTAGTAAATACCATATTATATACTTTTTTGGTTAGGTCTAGTTTGAGTTCAGGTAAAAAGACACATTTACTCTTTTTATCTGTCTCCTGCTGAGTGCTGCAGGCTTCTTTTATTTGCATATCAAAGTAAGTCCTGGCTGAGGTCTGGAAAACTGGAAAGACTGGAATTCTGAGAAGAAACCTCACGCCTAAGGCATTTATCTATAAGTCATAATTTCCAGGTTTGGATGTTGAAAATTTTGATGCAAGTTTAAGATGTAATTCTCAAAATTTTATTTCTTTAGATTTTTCTACACTAGAAAAACTTGCTCACACAAAACTGAAAATAGGATCATTTTTTGATAATATTAATGCCACCATCAGAAGAAGTTTCTATAGGATCATTAAGCCCCTTTCTTTCTTATGAAGTTTCTAATAGTATTAAGTTAAATTAAATTGGCTGAAAAATTTTTAAAAAGAACCACATGCTACCATGTGTATCCAAAATTAAGCTTTAAAAATTTCCAAGACTGTTGCTAATTAATGTCATTTCAATAAGCCAGACCAACGTTTTAATTTAGTACCATTTTTTAAAATCTTACACACTGATGGGAATAGATACCATATCATAATTTATTATCTCTTCCCAAGTTAATGCACTGATATATCTAGTGAAATTTTTTCAGGCTGTCTAGTTCAAAATTAAAACTCTTTATTTTTTTTTTTACCCTAAGTATTTAAGTTTCCTAGCATGAACTACCTGAAATCAAACTAAACAATTGTTTAAACCCAACTTTTAACTGTAAGATAGTGCAATGCTTTAGAAACCCATTTAGATACCAGATGGTTAAAATAAAAAAATCATTTCTAGATACACATTCACCCTAGATCATCCCCAAGAAACAGTCTATAATATCAACATATTAATGCATTCATTGTCCCTTTTGTTAAGTAAACACAGGTGGAGAAATCCTTAAAGTGCACGTAAGGAATAAGGGAGTTCCCCACAGCAAAATGGATCTGGCAGCTGCTGGGAGTCCCTTAGCCTCACCATTTACTTACAGGATTAGTTCCTCTGGTTTGCTTTGACCCCAGGCACCAGGCATATTCTATGTCTCCCAACTTTGCAGTAGTCAGCTCCCAAAAATTTCATTCTCTGCTTCAGTTGTTTTGAGTGCTAGGCTTCCCCAAGAGGGCAGAGTGGGGTTTATTTAAAGTCCCCTCTGGGGTGTCAAAATTTATGACTGAAGGCTTGGTTCCCATCCCAAAGCCAATTAATGCCAATTTAATAATGAGGACAGGGTTTTGAGAAAACTTTAAGCGAGATATCAAAGTTCCTAGACCCCAGACATTTCCCTCTGCAGTGGGCATGCTCAATCCAACTACGGGAAGAAAAGAAATCACTGCTTCCGTAATCTTGCTTAACAAAGGGGAGTAAAGTTTATCAAAGTTCTTTAAAGCACAGCTAAGAGAGGTGAAAAGGTGAGAACAGAAAAACTGGCGGTTCTATTGACTTTTGGTCCCTCACAGGAGAAGCATTAGTTTAAAATTTAGCTAAAGTAACTTCCACATATGTAATGCAGGTTGGAACTCGGGAATCTGCATCGGACCAAACAATGCCATCACATTTAACAGAAACACAGATAAAATGACACACAAAGACCATCATGAAGCTCCCGTTTGTTCACAACCCCAAGATCTACAATTTTGTGACTCAGGGAGAATGGAGGGAAGAGGGGGAGGAGTAGAAGGTTTGAGTGATAGGATCCTGGGTGAAGGGGTCGGATTGGAGGCAGGGACCAGGAATGGCTTCAAGGACATAGGCATGGAATGGCTTTGTCCCATAATGAGAGTTTCTCAAACAGAGACAAGGACAATACAAACGTGACACAAACATGTACACACAGTTAACATTTAACACGAGTTCAGAAGTAAAGATTAGAACCTAGTAACTGGCAAAACCTGATGGGTTAGACCACAAAGACAGACAGTGAATTCAACCTGAGAGAAAAAAAGTAGTCAGCAAGATATGATGGGTTGCCAGCAGAGTCACCTAATGTGGGCTCATTCGTCCCTCCTCACCTAATGAGAGCACATCCGTCACTCCCCGAGTCCTTCAAGGCATCCCTTGCAAGGACATGGCCTGTGGCTTTAGGACACATTTGTCCACCACTGACAGGGGGAACTTACGTTCTCTGCTGGAAGCCACTCTGCCAACCCAAACCAAAAACGGAAAAATGGAACCTGAACAAAAAGCTCTGAGTGATCACAAGGAAAAATGAAAAGAAGCGCCTTACTTACCTCCAGAGGGGTCTGTTGGGGTGTCCTTGTCCTATGCTGCGTGATTCCCGGCCAACGCACCAAATGTAAGGGTCCGGTTAACGTCGGAGGAAGAGACCACCAAGAGAACGCGGCTCATGCAACAGAAAAAGGCGTTCATTGAGGATCCAATCCAGCATGCTGGGGATACGTGCTCACTCAAGAAGGGAGAGCAGCCCAGAGCCCCGAGCAGGGGTTGAGCAGTGCGTAAGTACACGTTTTGGGGAGGGCGGGACTTTACATATATCACAGTCTCCTTTAAGAAATCAACATACACCGCAGAAAAATCAAACAACAATTCCTAAACATGATTAGTTCATTCATTGGCAGGAACAGGTCAGGCGGGAGTGATAGGTGAGTTCTAAAGCGAGGTACACATTCAAACAGATTGGTTTAGGCCTTGCGATGCCTATGTGCCAGGCCACACAGGGTCCTAGGTTATTAAACAACCAGGCGGTCAGGGGGAATATTTACTGGGCAGTCCGGAATTGTACTACAAGCTACAGGAATTTCAGATTTTGCATGTAGCATAGGAACTTAACAATACCTGGTCCTTTACATTTTAACTCAGGCCTTGCAGCTTAGAAACTTTACAAAACCCGGTCTTTTACACTTCAACTTTTACACTTTAATTTCAATTTATTTTACCCTTTCAGATCACTCCTGGTGCACAAGAAGGGTGTCCAAGCCACCCTGAATTTAGGCAAATGAGTGGCAAGGGAGCTTATTTGGGACACTGTCTTGGGCTGTGCCCCTCATGGAAACCTCCAGCCAGATGTTATGATGAGTGCCTTTATAGAAGAAGAGGAGGGCCATGTGAGAGTGTTTTGGTATTAATTGTGGTCATTTGTGTGACGGTTGGAAGAGATGACTGGGTCCACCTGGGCTTGAATTCTTGTGTGATTCCCCTTAGAGACTGACTTCTGGAACTGAACTCAAAGAAGTATTGCCATGAATTGTGGTGATATTTTAAGAGATCAAGCATGAGATTCGCCCTTG
This sequence comes from Callospermophilus lateralis, assembly GCF_048772815.1. Taxonomy (NCBI): domain Eukaryota; kingdom Metazoa; phylum Chordata; class Mammalia; order Rodentia; family Sciuridae; genus Callospermophilus; species Callospermophilus lateralis. The sequence continues at coordinate 186,577 of NW_027512604.1, forward strand.
GAAACTAAGATCAAGGCCGAGGGTGGCTTTCCACAGAGCACTGGGAATTTCAGCAAAGATATCCCATGATTTTATTCTTAAAGACTTGGTAGCCATAGTTGGGAGTCAAAACACACATGGACCTCACATTGTAGACCTCAATGGGCCTGGCTATATCTAACCTTTTGGCCACTCTTTGGGAAGCCTTGCCTATGAGAGTTCTCCAGAGTTTCATTGAAATGAGCTTCCTCAACATTTAATGGTTCTTGAAACCCACAGTGCATACAAACACAATAGAAATACAAGCAGTTCAGAAGAGGCATGGTGTATAGTTGGACTTGCCTTTTGCATTATGTAGGGTAGGTGTTATAAATCTAGTTAATTTTTAATTGAAATAGTTCTCCTTGTGTTTTTAAAGTTAATAAATATGTGAATTCCTGTATCCTTTTCTCTGTAGCCTATTCATCACATGTATTTTTATATAAACATATTGAATCCTACCTGGTATCACATATACATTCTTGTGAGGTGGCTGACATGGCAGATACAAATTATGACAAGAGATCACTCCTCCTAAACGCTATTGGATCATAAAATTCAGCCTAAGGGTAACCTTTCTAGTTGAACAACATTATTCATAAATCCATGTTCAGTAAAATTAATATTTTTGGATCTGTGGGCGATATATATTTCATCATGAATTTCAATTGGCATATATATTGCCACTTTATAATGTCTGTGTGTGTTTTGCTCTTTGCTTAATTGCTTTGGAAAGAGATGTGTCTGAATCAGCCTCTTGGCCCTGTGTGAGGCTGTGGCTTAGATTCTCAGCACCTGATGGATCTAAAGAAAGATCCCATGGGTGCATCCAAAACCAAAATGGCCAAAAGAGCAGTTATTGTGGATGAAGACTCTCACCTTCCTCTCTAATGGCCCTGACATCCATCAAGTGAAAATAGGGATCCTTTGGGTCAAATGAGTTCTTTAAAGCCCTGCAGAGTTTAGCCCATAGGTGCTTGGGTTTTCACATGAATCCAATTTACATAAAGAATCTAAACCCCACAGTCATTTGGCCTCAAATTCAAGAAGATAAGGGGCATGTGGGAGCATTTTGTTTTGAATTGTGGTAATTTGTTTGGCGCTTGGAACAGATGACTGGGTCCACCTGGGCTTGAACTCTGGTATGATTCTCCTTAGAGACTGAATTCTGGAAGTGACATAAGAGAAGTATTGTCATGAATTGTGTTTGGATTTTACTAGGCCATGCAACCTAGATCTCAGGTATTAATTGTGGTGCAGGGAGATCTAGGTGCAGGGTGGCTTTGCCCAGAGCACTGGGAATCTCAGCCTGGATATCACATGATTTTATTCTGAAATTCTTTAAAGCCACAGTTGAGAGTCAAAACACACATGGACCTCACATTGTAGACCTCAATGGGCCTGACTTCATGTGACCTTTTGGCCACTCTTTGGGAAGACTTGCCTGTGAGTGTTCTCAAGATCTTTCATTGAAATGAGCTTCTTCAACATTTAATGGTTCCTGAATGAATTGAAACCCACAGAGCCTCCAACTTTATCCTCAAAAAATGGCTTGATAAATACCATGAAACTTTTGAAATTTCCATGACCAGGTGGCACTGGAAAACTTTTGGATGTCCTGTTGCTGATCATGAGTGTATCTCACAGTGCCTTGACTGACTGGGTTTCATGAAAATTGTGTAGAACAGTGATGCCAGTATGTTGGAACCTGTTCATTAGTGGGCCTAGAGCAGTGGTGTGAAGGTGTGTGATACAACATGTGTGTTGGGGCATGTGGATCTGCCATTGGCTTCCAATTGCCTTGTGACTGACAGGGTACAGCCAGCAGACCCTTATATGTAAAGACATCTTGTTATATGGATAGGTTTCTGAGCAATGTTCAGAATCAGGTTGCTATGGACAAAGGGGCAACCTATGTGGGACAGAATCCTGGTTGGTGCATTCTCATGCAGACTGTGTCCCTCCACACGTGACAGAACTCCCTCCACCACTGTGTCCCAGTTGAACTCCTTGTATTTCATGAAGCAAATACCAAACTCCCAGTGCACCAAGGAGTAACACCACGAAAATTGGAGCATGACCAAATGGCTTCACAGTCAACCCGGGGAGACACTTACACCCCAGTGGCCATAGTTTAACTACAAAAAGAGTATTCAGCACTGCTGCCTCATTTTCATTGGAAAATTAGAAACAATGTCCTTCAGGTCACATATTTGCACACCCAGATTTGATGGTCACACAACAAAGGAAGCTAAAGCTCCTGACAACAACATGTATTTTAAGAGCCCAACCTCAGAGAGTTTCTCAAGAAGTCTTTACACAAGCAGAGCTCAATGTTTGTGGAGTGTTTACCCTGTCCCTTACTTTTGGAAACTCCTCTACCACCTACAAGTTTGTGAACTCCTGAGCATTTTTTATTCCTGATATGTATTTACAGATTTTCTAACTTTTCTCCTCTAATTGTATCTTACTTGGAACTAAGGTAATGTCAAGGCAATCTTCTGGATGAGAGTGTGAACATTTTTGTGTAGCACATATTTGCATACCAATTAGAGTCATTTTCCATATTTCCATTCGAAATACTGAATCCTTGACACTAACGCATACCCTAATAGACTCTGACTACTACTCCTAATATGATGGAGAAAAATAACACAAACAGAATAGGAATACAAGCAGTTCAGAGGAATCATAGTGTATAGTTGGACTTGTTTTTTGCATGATTAATTGTAGGTGTTATAAATCTAGTCAATTTTTAATTGAAATAGTTCTCCATGTGTTTTTAATGTTAACAAATATGTGAATACCTATCTCCCTTTCTCTGTAGCCTATTCATCACATGTATTTTTAAATGCACATATAGAACACTACCTGGTATCACACCTACATTTTGTGAGGTGGCTAATTTGGCAAATACAATTTGTGAGAAGTGATCACTCCTGTTAAACTCTGTTGGAACTGAAAATTTAACCTATGGGTGTGTTTCCTAGAAGAACAACATTATACATAAATACATGTTCTAAAAGAAATAATTTTGCATCTGTGGAGGATATATATTTCATGATAAATTTGATTGCTAATTTATTGTCTGTGTGTGTTTTTGTATATATATATATATATATATATATATATATATATATATATATATATATATATATATATATAAAAATATACATACACTCTCCAGATTTTTCAAAATATGAAATATATGTATCTTATATACACTCCCTAAATTCATTCATGTTCATGTATATGGATTTATAATCAACTTTTCACAAGATCATTCTCTGAAATATTCATCCACCTGAAATACATATTGTTTCCAGTACTGAAAACTAACTTCAGTTAATGTTGCATACAAATACTAATACTTCTACAGTAACTGACCTAGTTTAACATCAATGCAAGTACATTCCTATGTGACATGATGTGTATTTTGAAATTCATTTTAATTCAACACTGGTACATTACTATTTCTTCAATTTATGCACATCATAGGATATATATTTCATCCACAAGTTAGCAAACTTATTGGCATTTGTTTCACTTTCAATCACTTCCTGCTTCAGAACACATGGATTCTTCCAGGTTTCTTGACTGGTCTTATAATGAGACTTCTTTCGAAATATATTATTTTTGATTTCTTTTATCACTTTTGAAGCAAAACTGACACTCACTTCATGATAAACCATAACTATAATATCACCATTAGATGTATAACTGGTTGGAATGAATGATATTATAACAATATAGTATTTTTTATATATTCTCTTATATCAGTTTATTCCATTATTTAAAGTGGAACCAGTTATATTATTTATTCACTATATTGTCTATTCATGCATTATCTCTATATTCATAGACACAGGGTACACCTCTTAGTACCCCCAATACTAATTTATTAGTCTTCTAAATATTGCTCCCAGAAATGGTGGAAGAAATACTCATGTCACCTGATCTACATATGCATGTTATCATAGTAATATTCTGGACACAAAATGCAAAAGTCACATGTATGATTGTACCAAAGCCTAAATGGAAACTGAACATGGATTACTAAAAACATCCATATCCAGGTTGCCTAATGCTCTCAAATGTCAATCCTATTGGTGACCACATTTTTGTTTCTTCCTAAGATTATATATTCAACCTCAAAACTGTTGGAAATGTCTAGTTTTTTCACTCACTTTATACTTTGCCTGATTTCCTAATGTCTCTATTGATATCTACTTTCCTACATATTTTTTCCAGTTCAACATTGTGACTGACCCTTCACATGTGCTGACATTGACATTCACTCTCTAACCGAAACCCTATTGCTAATGAACTTTGGTCCAAATCCTATACTCTATCTTCTTCCGAAACATACTGACTATCTTCCTGATCCTATCGACTATCCCTTTTTGAGTGGATGTACTCTACTACATTCAATCATCTGAGGTACAAGGTCCTATGCCATTGTATATCGATTTTTCTCAAACATGTATGCAGAACATAATTCAAAGCTACGTGTCCCAATCTATTGCCAAATGCACTTCTGAGCTTCAAATCTTACCTAGATTTCTGTTTTCATACTTATATTTAACCACTATATTTCTATATATTGCAGGTTCCCAATAACCTTATTCATCCCACAGAATGATTCCTAACCCAAATCGAACGTGTTATTAACCCTAACCATACACTGTTGCCTCAATCTAACATTACAAAAGAGCAGGGACAGGGCTATTCTTTCAATTAGGGATGTAGGTAATCTTCCAACTGCTGAGAACCTCAAAGTTCGATGCAGAAATGATCCCTGGAGAAGATGTAGGCAGCTATGAAGGACCTGCATGAGCAAAAGCCATCTTCCATGGCAAACAACCTGGACAGGATGAAGGGATGTGTATGCATCAGACTCTCTCTTCTTAATGTAGAGAAGATGAACCTAACCAGGCCTGCGTGTAGAGCTGTTCCATGGTGTCTATTTTGATATACCATTCTAACTAGTCAAATTGTCACAGGAAGTAGGGGCACCCTCCAACTCATGGAACCATTGGAAGCAAGTGTTAGGACAAAGTTGTTGCCAAGGCAGTGACCTCATTCAGTTGCAAAGAAAGTGACATACCTCATTTCCTTGGTGATGGAACTCTCTGAAATTGGGATGCAAGAAGACAGGCACCAAGAGCCAGTCCCAGTCCCAGTCCCAGTGGGCTCACTTGTTTGGATTTACCAAGTACAGAGTCAGACCTTCTTGGTACCTACTGATGTGAGGATGGCCAAATGCCAGTAGAGCTCTGAAGAGGGGCCTTTCTTGATACAGCAGGTTGTGGCTAACAGCATGCTCCTCGCAGAATAACAGAGTTGGCCAAGGAGACAAGATCTGAGACCAGACAGGCCATTTCGAGTGGAACATCGAATGGCCCACCAGTCAGAGGACACTCCAGATAGTTAAAGACCTATTTTTGGGAAGGAGGTGCCTTTTTGGTTGTGAGTCTGAGTTTGCGGTTTTGTTTCATGTTCTGAGAATAGGTAGGAAAGGTGGTTGGTTTGGTTTGGAGTCGACTGTTTCTAGTAAGTCTATAGACAAGGCGAGTGTTTCTATGTCTGTGTAGCCACTGTGTCCGTGGTTTTAGACATTAGAAACGAGAATGCATCAATGGAGGTGTCCTGTCTAGTAGAAAGCTTCACAGCATTCATCCTGCACAATTGATTAATGGACTGTTGCTTGCCTTATGGATGGGAAACACCTACTAACTTCCTAAGTTGCTGTTTTCTTCCTGAATTCTGGCCACAATCCAGAATAGTATCATGGTTTATTGTCCAAGATATGTACCACCTCCAAACTCTGTGACATGGCCATGTCCTTGATAGCTGAAGGGAATGGGAACATCTCAGAAAACTCAGATATCAGTGTGACCAGTAAAGTCTCAGTGGAGAAACCCTGCTTGGCTCCATTTGCTTATCTAAGTTTCTGTTGCCTTGAATGTCAGGAAGGTCTTTGCCTCAGGCCACCCCTTTGTGAAGCATGAAGAAACAGTTTTCAAATGGAAATGAATGGGCATCACCTGTGGCTCTTTGCTTAATTGCTCTGGAAAGGGATGTGTCTTAGTCAGACACTAGGCCCTGTTTGAGGCTGTGGCTAAGATTCTCAGCTCCTGATAGATCTAAAGAAGATCCCATGTGTGCATCCAAAACCAAAATGGCAAAAAATCTGTCATTGTGGATGAAGTCTCTTGCCTTCTTCTGTTTGGTTCCTGACCTCCATCAAGTGAGAATAGGGATCCTTTGGATCAAATGAGTTCTTCAAAGTCCTGCAGAACTGCTTGGGTTGTCTCATGATGCCAAATCACATAAAGAATCTATACCTGACAGTAAGTAGGCCTCAAATTGGAGAAGCAGAGCAGTATTTATGGCAGGCCTAGAGCAGTTGTGTGCAGGTGTGTGACAATACATCTGTGGTGGGGTCATGTGGATCTTACATTGGCTTCCAATTGGCTTGTGACTGACATGGTGCAGCTAGCAGAACTTTGTATGTAAAGGCATCATGTTACATGGAGAGTTTTCAGGGCAATGTTCAGAATCAAGTTCCTATGGTAAAGGGGGCAAGCAATGGGGGATAGAAGCCTGCTTGGTGCATTCTCCTGCAGACCCTGACACACCATACGTTACAGGACTCCCTCCAGCATTGTGTCCCAGTTTAACTCCTTGTATGTCATGAACCAAATACAAAACACCCACTGCAGCAGCAAGAAACACCACGAAAAGTGGAGGATGACCAAATGATTTCAAAGTCCAGACGGGGAGACACTTATCCCCCATTGGCCACAGTTTAGTTACAAAGAGTGAATTCAACACTGCTGCCTCATGTTCATTGGACAATAAGAATTCATGTCCTCCAGGTCACAAAAATGCAGACCCAAGTTTGATGGTCTCACTACAAAGGAAGCTAAAGCTTCTGAAAACAACATATATTTCAAGTACCCAACCTCATTGTCAGTATCTCCAGAAGTGTTTAGGCCAGCAGAGATCCATGTTTGTGGAGTTTTACCCTGTCCCTAAGGTTTGGAAACGTCTCTTCCACCTCAAAGGTTGTGAACTACTGAGCATTTTCCATTCTACGTATGTATTCACAGATTTTCTAACTCTTCTCCTCTAGTTGTTTCTTACATGGGGCGTGGTTATTTCAAGCCATTGTTCTGAATGAGAGTGGGAATTTTTTGTGTGTAGCACGTATTTGCATACACATTGGATTCATTTTCCAATTTTCCATTCGAAATACTGAATCCCTGACACGAACCCATACCCTACTAGACTCTGACTACTAATTCTAATATGATGCAGAAAAGTAACACAAACAGAATTGAAATACAAGCAGTTCAGAGGAGGCATGGTGTATAATTGATCTTGCCTTTTGCATGATAAATGTCAGGTGTTATAAATCCAGTCTATTTTTAATTGAAATAGATCTCCATGTGTTTTTAAAGTTAACAAATATGTGAATTCCTGTCTCCCTTTGTCTGTAGCCTATTCAGCACATGTATTTTTATATGCACATATCAAATAATACCTGGTGTCACACCTACATTCTTGTGAGGTGACTGACTTGGGAGATACAATTTGTGAGAAGACATCACTCCTCCTAAACGCTGTTGGAACTGATAATTCAAATAATGGGTGAGCTTCCTAGTAGAAAAACATTATACATAAATCCCTGTTAAGAAAATTGAATATTTTTGGATCTGTGATTGATGTATATTTCATGGTGAATTTAGATTTGCATATATGTTGCTACATTTTAATATCTGTATGTGTCTGTGTGTGTATACACACACACACACACACTCTCTCTCTCTCCAGATTTTTCAAAATATGAAATATATGTATCTTATTTACACTCCCTAAATTCATTTATGTTCAAGTATGTGGATTTATAATCAACTTTTCACAAGATTTTTCTCAGAAATATTTATCCACCTGAAATACATATTTGTTTCCTAGTACTGAAAACTAACTTCAGTGAATGGTACATACAAATTCTGTTGATAGCCACAGCCAAGGGTCTCCAGTAAATACCATATGTACTACTGCACAAACTAAGGCAGGCATGGTCCCTAAGCCACATGCTCATTGTTTAAACAGAGAGGGGGAGATGTTGAGAGCCACAGCCAAAGGGGCCCCAGGAAACCTCCAGCTGCCAGCAAACTTCCAGCTGCCGGCTGATGATTGGCTCCACAGCGGCCCCAGCAACATCTAGCTGATTGGCTCCTCTGTGGTGATGCTCAATGGGATGTTTCCCTGCCCTTTCAGACAACGGAGCTGCTCATTGGTGGACTTTTTTGGCTCCGCCCATGTGACCCAGCCAATCGGCCTCAAAAGGAGGAGGCTTGTGGTTGAGGGAGAGGCTTGTGGGAAGACTGTGGTGGCAGTTGGGCTCTGAGGGTTTTTCCTGAGAAGCTGTTTTGTTTGGCTTGTGTGGTTCTAAAAATAAAGTTTGTTTCTTTTGACAATTGGCTCCTGAATTGTGCCCAGCCAGACTGATGATAATCATGTAAAATGTTGATTTTAAATCGCATACATGAACTTGAATGAATTTAGGGAGTGTATAATAAGACACATATATTTCATATTTTGGAAAATCTGGAAAATCTGGTATATATATATATATATATATATATATATATATATATATATATATATATATATACACACACACACACAACAATAAAATGTAGCAATATATATGCCAATCGAAATTTATCATGAAATATATATCATCCACATATCTAAAAATATTCATTTTACTGAACATGGATTTATGTATGATGTTGTTCACTAGGAAGCTCACCCATAGTTTGAATTTTCAGTTCCATCAGTATTTAGGGGAAGTGATCTATTCTCATAATTTGTATATTCCAAAGTTAGTGAGATCACAAGAATTTACGTGTGTTACCAGGTAGGAGTCTATATATGCATAAAAATATACATGTTCTAAAGAGGCTACAGAGCAAAGGAGACAGGAATTTACATATGTGTTAACTTTGAAAACTCATGGAGAAATATTACAATGAAAAGTTGACTAGATTTATAACACATATCCTTGATAAAGGAGAAGGAAAATCCAAGTATACACCATGCCTCCTACAAAAGGCCTGTATTTCTATTCTGTTACGTTTCTTTTTATCCATCATATTAGCATTAGTAGTCAGAGTCTATTAGGGTATGTGTTAGTGTCAGGGATCATTATTTCAAATGAAAATAGAAAAATGAATCTAATGTGTATGCAAATATGTGCTACACAATAATCTTCCCACTCTCACCTAGAACAATGCCTTGACATTACCTTTGCCCCAAGTGAGACACAATTAGAGAAGAAGAGTTAGAAAATCTGTGAATACATATCTGGAATGGAAAATTCTCAGGAGTTCTCAACCTGGGAGCAGGTAGAGGAGTTTCCAGAAGTAAGGGATTGGGTAAACATTCCACAACCATGGAGCTCTGCTGGAAAAAAAGACTTCTGGAGAATCTGCCTCTGAGGTGTGGCACTTGAAATATATATTGTTGTCAGGAGCTTTGTCTTCATTTGTAGTGAAACCATCAAAGCTGGGTCTGAATCTATGTGACCTGGAGAACATGGTTTCTTATTTTCCAATGAACCTGAGGCAGCAGTGCTGATTTCTCTCTTTGTAGGTAAACAGAGGCCACTGGGCCAAAGTGTCTAACCATGTGGACTGTGAAGCCATTTAGTCATCCTCCAATTTTCATGGTGTTTCTTGGTGCTGAACTGGGAGTTTGGTATTTGCTTCAAGAAATACAAGGAGTTCAACTGGGACACAGTGTTGGAGGGAGTTCTGTGACATGTGCTGGGTCAGACTCTCCAGGAGAACGCACTAACCCGGCTTCTATCCCACATAGCTTGCCCCCTTGACCATAGCAACCTGATTCTGAACATTTCCCTGAAACCTCTCCATATAACAAGATTCCTTTGCATATAAGGGTCTGCTGGGTGCACCATGTTAGCTAAAAGCCATTTGGAAGTCAATGGCAGATCCACATGGCACCACCATAAATATTTTATCACACACCTGCACACCACAACTCTGGGCCAACTACTCCGCAGTCTCCATCTAACCGGCATCTCTGTTCTACACCACTTTCATTATACCCAATAAATCAAGGCACTGTCTGGTACACTAATGATCAGCAACAGGACATCAAAGGTTCTCCAGTGCCACTTCATCATGCGAATTTCAAAAATTTCATGGTATTTATCTAGCCATTTTACAAGGATGAAGTTGGAGGCATTGTGGGTTTCAATTCTTTCAGGAATAATTCAATGTTGAGGAAGCTCATTTCAATGAAAGTTCTGGAGAACTCTCACAGGCAAGGCTTTCCAAAGAGTGGCCAAATAGTCACATGAAGCCAGGCCAATTGAGGTCTACAATGTGAGGTCCATGTGTGTTTTGTCTCTCAACTATGTCTGGCAAGTATTTCAAAATAACATCATATGATATTCTGTCTGAGATTCCCAGTGCTCTGTGGAAAGCCACCCCGGGCCTAGATCTCAGTTTCAAAGGGCGACTTTCATGGGTGGCTGCCTAAAATCCCAACACAAATCATGGCAATACTTCTCTGAGGTCAGTTCCAGAACTCAGTCTCTAAGAGGAATCACACCAGAGTTCAAGCCCTGGTGGACCCAGTCATCTTTTCCGACTGCCACATAAATGACCACAATGAAAACCAAAACACTTCCAAATGGCCCTCATCTTCTTCCATATAGACACTCATCATAACCTCTGGCTTGACGTTTCCTTGAGGGGCACAGCCCAAGACAGTGTCCAAAATAATCTCCCTTTCCTCTCATTTGCCTAAAGTCAGGGTGGCCTGGACACCCATTCTGTGAACCATGAGTGATCAAATAACCCTGACTTTAATACTGCTCTGCTTCTCCAATTTGAGGCCTACTGTCTGTGGAGTATAGATTCTTGATGTGAATTGGAGTAATGAAAAAACCCAATAACCCATTGGCTACACTCTGCAGGGTTTTGAAGAACTCATTTGACCCAATAAATCCCTATTCTCATTTTATGGAGGTCAGGAACCTTACAGAGGAAAGTGAGAGACTTCATCCTCAATGACTGCTTTTTGGGCCATTTTGGTTTTTGATGTGCCTTCTGGAATGTTACATATTTTTTTTTTTTTTTTGGTTTTAGTGCCTTCTGGAATATTACATAATTTTTTTCTTTAGACATTATTGCCAGAGTTCCTATCTTCATCCCAGTGCAGGTGAAATCAAAGATAATACCAATCTACAGCTTCTGCAATAGCCATCCCTGTACTGCTTGCAGAACTTGCCTGGACACATTGTGAACTCACCTAAATGCATTGTGAACTATCTGTTGGTGCAGCGACTTGTGGTAGTGTTGGGGTATATTTGCTGATGATGTCATCGGTGGTACAATTTTTCCAAAAGGAGCCATCAATTGGCTTGGTGTAACTTCCTCCCTTCTGCGCGTCATGATCGTCCAGCTAAAATTTGGGGGGCCAACAGAGGTGAGGCAAAAAACCTCACCCACCCCCGCTGGTACAAAGACCTCTCCACAGGTGTGGCTCTATACTGGACGGGTAGTCAGTGACGGGTAAGATCCAATTGCAATGGTACCAACTTAACGGGTAAAGACCATATGTACTATTGGACAACCTAAGGCAGGCACGGTCCCTAAGCCACATGCGTGTTGTTTAAACAGAGAGGCGAAGATGTTGAGAGCCACAGCCGAAGGGGCCCCAGCAAAATTCCTGCTGCCAGCAAACTTCCAGCTGCCGGCTGATGATTGGCTCACAGCGGCCCCAACAACACCTAGCTGATTGGCTCCTCTGTGGTGATGCTCAATGGGCTGTTTCCCTGCCCTTTCAGACCACAAAACTGCTCATTGGGGGACTCTTTTTGACTTTGCCCACATAACCCAGCCAATCGGCCTCAAGAGCAGGAGGATTGTGGGAGGCGGAGAGAGGCTCATGTGGGAGGGAGAGGTTTTGGGAAGCCAGTGGTGGCAGTTGGGGCTCTGAAGGTTCTAAAAATAAAGTTAGTTTCTTTTGACAAGTGGCTGCTGATTGTGCCCAGCAAGACTGCGGCATTATCCTAATATTTCTACAATAACTGACCCAGTTTAACATCAATGCAAGTAGATTCCTGTGGGAGAGGACATGATGTGTATTTTGACGTTCATTTTTATGTAACAGTGGTACATTACTATTTCTTCAGTTTACGCACATCATAGTATATATATTTGATCCACAAGTTCACAAATTTATAGTCATTTGTTTCACTTTCAATCACTTTCTGCTTCAAAACACATGTATTCCTCCAGGTTTCTTGACTGGTCTTTTCATGAGACTTCTTTCCAAACACATTATTTCCGATTTCCATAATCACTTTTGAAGCAAAACTCACACATTCTTCATGAAAAACCATAATGCTGATATAACCATTATATATATTACTGGTTGGAATGAAGGATTGTATATCAATGTAAGATTTTCTGTATATTTTCAGATATCAATTCAATCCATTATTTAAAGTTAGAACCAGTTATAATATTTCTTTACAGTATGGTCTATTCATGCATTATCTCTATAATTATAGACACAGTGTACACCATTTTTACCTCCAAAAATAATTGATACGTCTTCAAAATATTGCTCCCAGAAATGGTGGAAGAAATACTCATGTCACCTGATCTACATATACATTTTACCACAGTAATATTCTGCACACAGAAAGAAGAGGTCAAACTTATGTTTGTACCAAAGCCTAAATGAAAAGTGAGCATGGATTACGGAAAACCTCCATGTCCATATTGCCTAATGCTCTCAAAAGTTCATCCTATTGGTGACTACATGTTTGTTTCTTCCTAAGATTATATATTCAAACTCAAGCCTGTTGAAAATGTATAATTCTATCACTCACTTTATACTTTGCCTGATATCCTAATGTCAATTGATATCTGCATTCCTACTTTTTTCCCCAGTTCATCCTTTTGACAGACTCTCCACATGTGCTGACAATTACATTCACTCTCTATCCGAAACCCTATTGCTAAAGATCTTTTCATCCAAATCTTATACTCACTCTTCTTTCAAAACCTACCAACAATCTTACTAATGTATAGAAGATGGACCAAACCAGGCCTATCTGGAGAGCTTTTTTTGGGTGCCTATGGTTGATATACCATGCAAAATTGTGAAAGTTTCACTGGAAGTAGGGGCAGCCTCCAACTCATTGGACTCTTGGAAGCAACTGTTAGGACAAATTGGTTGCCAAGGCAGTAACCTGATTCAGTTCCTGAAGGAAGTGACCTACGTCACTTCCTTGGTGAAGGAATTCTCTGAACTTGGGATCCATGAAGACAGGTACCCAGAGCCAGTCCCAGTCCCAGTCCCAGTGGGCTCACTTGTTCAGTTTTACCAAGGACAGGGTCAGTCTTTCTTGGTACCTACCTATGTGAGGATGGCCAAAGGCCAGAAGAGCTCTGAAGAGGGACCTTTTCTGAGAAAGCAGGTAGTGGCTCACCGCTGGCTCCTGACAACTTCACAAAGTTCGCCAAAGAGACCAGATCTGAGTCAGGACAGGACATTTCGGGAGAACATTTTATGGCCCACCAGTCAGAGGACACTCTGGATAGTCACAGACCTACTTGGGGGAAGGAGGTGCCTTTGTGGGAGTGGTTGTGGTTTTGTGGTTTTGTCACATGTTCTGAGAATAGGTAGGAAATGTGGTTTGTTTGGTTTGGATTGGACTGTTTCTAGTAAGTCGTTTGACATGTAAGTGTTTCTATGTCTGTGTATCCCACTGTGTCTGTGGTTGTAGACATTAGAAAAGAGAATGAATTAATGGATGTGTCCTGTCTAGTAGAAAGCTTCCCAGCATTCATCCTGCCCAATTGATGAATGGACTGCGGCTTGCCTTCTGGATGGGCAAAACCTTCTATCTTCCTAAGATCCTGTTTTCTTCCTGAATTCTGGCCACTCTCCAGAATAGGCTCATGGTTTTGTGTCCAAGATATATACCACCTCCAAGCTCTGTGACATGGCCATGTACTTGATAGCTGAAGTGAATGGGGAGCATCTCAGAAAACTCAGATATCAGTGTGACCAGGAAAGTCTCAGTGGAGAAACCCTGCTTTTTGTCTTTTGCTTACCTGTTCTTCTGTTACCCTAAATGTCAGGAAGGTCTTTGCCACTGGCCACCCCTTTGTGAAGCCTGATGAAAACAGTTTCAAATGAAAATGAATGGGCATCACCTGTGGCTCTTTGCTTAATTGCTTTGTAAAAGGATGTGTCTGAATCAGCCTCTTGGTTCTGTGTGAGGTTGTGGCTTAGATTCTCAGCACCTGATGCATCAAAAGATAGATTCCATGTGTGCATTCAAAACAGAAATGGCAAATGAGTCTCTTGCCTTCCTCTATTAGATTCCTGACCTTCATCAAGTAAGAATCAGGATCCTTTAGTTCAAAAGAGTTCTTTGAACCCCTGCAGAAGTGCTTGGGTTTTCTCATGACTCCAAATCACATAAAGAATCTATACCTGACAGTCAGTAGGCCTCAAATTGGAAAAGCAGAACAGTATTAACGCCATGCCTATTTGATCAGTTCTGGTTCACAGGAAGGGTGTGTAGGCCACCCTGACTTTCGGCAAATGAGGGGAAAGGGAGCTTATTTTGGACAGTGTCTTGGTCTGCGCCCCTCATGGAAACTTCTAGCCAGAGGTTATGATTAGTGTCTATATGGAAGAACATGAGGGCCATGTGAGAGTGTTTTGGTTTTCATTGTGGTCATTTGTGTGGAGGTGGGAAAAGATGACTGCGTCCACCTGGGTTTCAACTCTTGTGGGATTCCCCTTGGAGACTGAGTTCTGAAACTGACCTTAGAGAAGTATTGCCATGAATTGTGTTGGGATTTTCGGAGGCCACGCATGAGAGTCACCCTTGGAAACTGAGATCTAGGCCCAGTGTGGCTTTCCACAGAGCACTGGGAATCTCAGCGAGGATATCACTTGATTATATTCTGAAAGACTTGGCAGCAATAGTTGAGAGTCAAAACACACATGGACCTCACATTGTAGACCTCAATGTGGCTGGCTTTATGTGACCTTGGGCCACTCTTTCAGAAGACTTGCCTGTGAGAGTTCTCTAGAGCTTCCATTGAAATGAGATTCCTCAATATTTAATGGTTCCTGAATGAATTGAAACCCACAGTAACTCCAACTTCATCCTTGAAAAATGGCTAGAAAATACCATGAAATTTTTGAAATTTCCATGACCAGCTGGCACTGGAAAACCATTTGATGTCTAGTTGCTTATCATGAGTATACAAGACAGTGCCTGGTTTGACTGAGTTTCATGATAATGGTGTAGAAAAGATATGCCAGTAAGTTGGAGCCTGCTGAGTAGTGGGCCAAGAGCAGTAGAGTGTAGGTGTGTGAAAAAACATCTGTGGTGGGGCCACGTGGATCTGCCATTGGCTTAGAAATGGTTTGTGACTGACATGGTGCAGCTAGCAGACCTTTGGATGTAAAGGCATCTTGTTGTATGGAGAGGTTTCAGGGCAATGTTCAGAATCATGTTGCTATGGTCAAGGGGGCAACTATGTGTGATAGAAGCCTTCTTGGTACATTCTCCTGCCGATCCTGACCACCACACGTGACAGAACTCCCTGCAGCACTGTATCACAGTTAAACTCCTTTATTTCGTAAAGTAAATACCAAACTTTCAGTGCAGCATCAAATAACATGATTAAATGTGAAGGATGATCAAATGCCTTCACAGTCCACATGGGGAGACACTTAGCCCCCAGTAGCCCCAGTTTGCCTACAAAGAGAGAATTCAGTACTGCTGCCTCGTGTTCATAGGAAAATAAAAAAAACATGTCGTCCAGGTCACATAGATGCAGACTCAGCTTTGATGTTCTCACTACAAAGGAAGCTAAAGCTCCTGACAACAACATATATTTCAAGTGCCCAACCTCAGAGGCATTTTCTCAAGAAGTCTTAAGGCTGACACAGCTGCATGTTTGTGGTATTTACCCTGTCCCTTACTTTTGGAAACTCCTCTACCACCTTCAAGGTTGTGAACTCCTGAGCATTTTCCATTCCAGATATTTATTATGAACTCAAACAACAACAAGTGCTGGCGAGGATGTGGAGAAAAGGGTACACTTGTACATTGCTGGTGGGACTGCAAATTGGTGCAGCCAAATTGGAAAGCAGTATGGAGATTTCTTGTAGAGGTGGGAATGGAACCACCATTTGACCCAGGTATTCCCCTTCTCAGTCTATTCCCTAAAGACCTAAAAAAATGCTACAGGGACACTGCTACATTGATGTTCATAGCAGCACAATTTACAATAGCAAGACTGTGGAACCAACCTAGATGCACTTCCATAGATGAATGGATAAAAAATGAGGCATTTATACACAATGGAGTATTACTCTGCATTAAAAAATGACAAAATTTTTACAGAGAAATGGATGGCATTAGAGCAGATTATGCTAAGTGAAGCTAGCCAATCCCTAAAACCAAATGCCAAATGTCTTTTTTGATATAAAGAGAGTAACTAAGAACAGAGTAGGGACGAATAGAATGAGAAGAAAATTAACATTAAACATGGATGAGAGGAGGAAGGGAAAGGGAGAGAGAAGGGAAATTGCATGGAAATAAAAGGAGACCCTCAGGGTTTTACAAAATTACATTCAAGAGGAGGTGAGGGAAAGGAAAAAATTATACAAGGGGGAGAAATGAATTACAGTAAAGAGGTAGAGAGAGAAGAGGAGAGGGGAGGTAAGGGGAGGGGGATAGTAGAGGTTAGGAAAGGCAGCAGAATACGACAGACACTAGTATGGCAATATGTAAATCAATGGATGTGTAACTGATGTGATTCTGCAATCTGTTTATGGGGTAAAAATGGGAGTTCATAACCCACTTGAATCACAGTGTGGAATATGATATATCAAGAACTATGTAATGTTTTGAACAAGCATAAATAAAAATTAAAAAAAAGAAAACTAACTTTGGTGAATGGTGCAAAGAAATCCTAATATTTCTACAGTAACTGACACAGTTTAACATCAATGCGAGAAGATTCCTGTGGGACATGATGTGTATTTTGATGTTCATTTTTATTCAGCACTGGTACATTACTATTTCTTCAGTTTATTCACATCATATTATAATATTTCATCCACAAGTAAGCAAATTTATCGTCATTTTTTTCAATTTCAATCATTTCCTGCTTCAGAACTCATGAATTCCTCGGTGTTCCTTGACTGGCATTTTCATGAGACTTCTTTCCAAACACATTATTTTCGATTTCCATAATCACATTTGAAGCAAAACTCACACAAACTTCATGATAAATCGTACCCTAACATTAACATTAGGTGTATAACTGGTTGTCATGAATGATTGCCTATCAATATAAGATTTCTTATATATTTTCAGATATCAATTCAATCCATTATTTAAAGTGGAACAAGTTGTATTATTTATTGAAATTAAGGTCTATTCATGCATTATCTGTATATTCAAAAAACAGGGTACACCTCTTTTTACCCCCAATGCTAATTTATATGTTTTCAAAATACTGCTCCTAGAAATGGTGGAAGAAAAAATCATGTCATCTGATCTACATATACATTTTATCACAGTAATATTCTGGAAACAAATTCAAAGGTCCCACTTAGGATTGTACCAAAGCCTAAATGTACAGTGAACATGGATTACTAACAATATCTATGTCCATGTTGCCTAATGCTCTCAAATGTCAATCCTATTGGTGACCTACATATTTGTTTCTTCCTAAGATTAGATATTCAATCTCAACCCTGTTGAAAATGTCTTATTCTATCACTCACCTTATACTTTGCCTGATTTCCTAATGTCTCTATTGATATCTGCTTTTCTACAAATTTTCCCCAGTTCATCATTGTGTCTGATTTCTTCATATGTGCTGACATTTATATTCACTCACTGCCCGAAAAAAATTGCTAAAGAACTTTTGTTACATTTTCTATACTAACTCTACTTGCTAAACATAACGACTATCTTCTTTTTTTTTTAATGTTTTTTTATTGGTTGTTCAAAACATTACAAAGCTCATGGCATATCATCTTCCATACATTTGATTCAAATGGGTTATCAGCTCCCATTTTTACCCCAAATACAAGTTGCAGAATCACATCGGTTACACATCCACATTTTTACATAATACCATATTAATGACTGCGACTATCTTCTTAATCCTACCGACAATCCCTTTTGACTGGATGTTCTCTTCAGCATTCAATCATCCAAGGTTCAAATTCCTCTGCCATTGTATATCGATTTATTTGAGACATGTGTGCAGATAGTAATTCAAAGCTAAATATCCCAATCAATGGCCCAATGCCCTTCTGGGATTCAAATCTTACTTTAATTTCTGTTTTCATACATATATTTAACCTCGATATTCTTATAAATATCACAGGTTCCCAATACCATTATTAATCCAGCAGAATGATTCCTAACCCAAATCGAACATGAAATTAACCCTAACCATACACTGTTCACTCAATCTAACTTTACAGAAGAGCAGAGACAGATTGTTCTTACAATACAGGAATGTAGGGGATGCTCTACGTGTTAAGAACCTCAAAGGTCCATGCAGAAATGATCCCTGGAGAAGATGTAGGCAGCAATGAAGGACCTGAGGGACAAAAAGTCATTTTCCATGGCAAACAACCTGGTCAGGATGAAGGGTTTTGTCTGAATCAGCCTCTATCTTCTTACTGTAGAGAAGATGGACCAAACCAGGCTTGTGTGGAGAGCTGTTCTCGGGTGCCTAAGGTTGATATACCATTCTAAGTTGTGAAAGTGCCAAAGGAAGTAGGGGCAGCCTCCATCTCATGGGACCCTTGGAAGCAACTCTTAGGACAAAGTGGTTGCCAAGGCAGTGACCTCATTCAGTTCTTAAAGGAAGTGACCTACCTCACTTCCTTGTTGATGGAACTTTCTGAACTTGGGACCAAGGAAACCAAGCACCAGAGCCAGTCCCAGTCCCAGTCCAAGTGGTCTCATTTGTTTGGAATCATCAAGGACAGAGTCAGTCTTCTTGGTACTGACTGATGTGAGGATGGCCAAATGCCAGGAAAGATATGAACAGGGGCCTTTCCTGACTAAGCAGGTAGTGGCTCACTGCTGGCTCCTGACTGCTTTACAGAGTTGTACAAGGAGACCAGATCTGAGACAGGACAGACCATTACCGGGGAACATAGTATGGCAAACCTGTCAGAGGACACTCCGGATAATCACAGCCCTACTTGGGGGAAGGAGGTGTCTTTTTGAGTGTGGGTGTGTGGTTTTGTCTCTGTTCTGAGAATAGGTAGGAAAGGAGGTTTCTTTGGTTTGCAGTGAACTGTTTCTAGTAAGTCGTTTTACAAGGTGAGTGTTTCTATGTCTGTGTATCCCACTGTGTCCGTGGTTGTATACATTAGAAAAGAGAATGCATCAATGCATGTGTCCCCTCTAGTAGAAAGCTTCCCAGCATTCATCCTGCCCAATTAATGAATGGAGTGTGGTTTCCATATCGATAGGCAACACCTACTACCTTATTAAGTCCCTGTTTTCTTTCTGAATTCTGACAACTCTTCAGAATAGGCTCTTGGGTTTGTGTCCAAGATATGTACCACCTCCAATCTCTGTCACATGGCCATGTACTGGATATCTGAAGGGAATGGCCAGCATCTCAGAAAACTCAGATATCAGTGTGACCAGGAAAGTCTCAGTGGAGAAACCCTGTTTTGGGCCTTTTGCTAACCTATTGTTCTGTTGCCTTGAATCTCAGGATGTCTTTGCCTCTGGCCACCCCTTTTGGAAGCATGAGGAAAACATTTTTCAAATGGAAATGAAGGGCATCACCTGTGTCTCTTTGCTTAATTGCTTTGGAAAAAGATGTGTCTGAATCATCCTCTTGGCCCTGTGTGAGGCTGTGGCTTAGATTCTCAGCACCTGATGGATCAAAAGAAAGATCACATGTGTGCATCCAAAACCAAAATGGCAAATATTCACTCATTGTGAATGAATTCTTTTACCTTCCTCTGTTAGGATCCTGACTTCCATCAAGTGAGAATAGGAATCCTTTGGGCCAAATGAGTTCTTCAAATCTCTGCAGAGGGGCTTGGATTTTCTCATGACTCAAATTCACATAAAGAATCTAAACCACAGAGTCAGAAGGCCTCAAATTGAAAAAGCCAAGCAGTATTAATGGCAGGCCTATTTGATCATTCCTGGTTTACAGGAAGTGTGTCCAGGCCACCTTGATGTTAGACAAATGAGGGGAACAGGACCTTAATTTGGACACTGACTTGGGCTGTGGACCTCATTGAAAACTCCAGCCAGACGTTATAAGGAGTGTCTATATGGAAAAAGATGAGGACCATGTGGGAGTGTTTTGGTTTTAATTGTGGTCATTTGTGTGGCGGTTGGAAGAGATGACTGTTCCACTGGGCTTGAACTCTGGTGTGATTCCCCTTAGAGACTGAGTTCTTTAACTGACCTCAGAGAAGTATTGCCATGAATTGTGTTGGGATTTTAGGAGGCCACACATGAGAGTCGCCCTTGGAACCTGAGATCTAGGCCCAGGTTGGATTTCCACAGAACATTGGGAATTTCAGCCCGGATATAACACAATTTTTCATAAAGACTTGGCAACCATATTTGAGTTTAAAACACACATGGACCTCATATTGTAGATCTCAATGGGCCTGGCTTCATGTGACATTTTGGCCACCCTTAGGGAAACCTTGCCTGTGAGAGTGCTCCAGAGCTTTCATTGAAATTAGCTTCTTCACCATTTAATGGTTCCTGAATTAATTGAATCCCTCAGAGCCTCAAACTTCATCCGTGAAAAATGGCTAGAAAATTACCATGAAATTTTTGATATTTTCATGATCAGCTGGCACTGGAAATACTTTGGATGTCCTGTTTCTGATCCTGAGTATACCAGACACTGCCTTGATTGACTTTGTTTCATGAAAATGGTGTAGAACAGATATGCCAGTAAGTTGGAGCCTGGTGAGTATGGGCCTAGAGCAGTGGTATGCAATTGTGTGATAAAACATCTGTGTTGCGGCCATGTGGATCAGCCATTGGCTTCCAAATGGCTTGTGACTGACATGGTGCAGCCAGCAGACCCATATATGTAAAGGCATCTTGTTATATGGAGAGGATTCACTGCAATGTTCAGAATCATGTTGCTATTCTCAAGGGGGCAATCTACATGGGATAGAACCTTGGTTGGTGCATTCTCCTGAAGACCCTGACTCACCACACCTTAAAAAACTCCCTCCACCACTCTGTCCCATTTTAACTCCTTGTATTTTTTGAAGCAAATACCAAACTCCCAGTGCAGCAGCGAGAAACACCACGAAAAGTGGAGGATGACCAATTGGCTTCACAGTCCACACTGAAAGACACTTAGACCCCAGTGTCCATAGTTTACCTACAAAGAGAGAATTCAGCACTGCTGCCTCATGTTCATTGGATAATAAGAAACCATGTCCTCCAAGTAACATAGATGCAGACCCAGCTTTCATGGTTTCTCTACAAAGGAACTAAATCTCCTCAGAACATCAAATACTTCAAGTGCCCACTCTTAGAGGCAGTTTCTCAAAAAGTATTTAGGCCAGCAGAGCTACATGTTTGTGGAAGGTTTACCCTGTCCCTTACTTTTAGAATCTTCTCTACCACCTCCAAAGTTGTAAACTCCAGAGTATTTTAAATTCCAGATATATATTCACAGATTTTCTAACTCTTATCCTCTTATTGTGTCTTACTTGAGGAGAATGTAATGTCAAGGCATTGTTCTGGATGAAAGTGGGAAGATTTTTGTGTAGCACATATTTGCATACACATTGGATTCAATTTCCTATTTTCCATTAGAAATGCTGAATCCCTGAAACTAACATATACCCTATTAGACTCTGACTACTAATCCTAATATGATGGAGAAAAATAACACAAACATAATAGAAATACAAGCAGTTTAGATGAGGTATGTTTTATAGTTGGAGTTGCCTTTTGCATGGTATAGTGTAGCAGTTATAAATCGAGTCAATTATTTGTTGAAGTAGTTCTCCATGCGTTTTTAAAGTTAACAAATAAGTGAATTCCTGTCCCCCTTTCTCTGCAGCCTATTAAGCACACGTATTTTTATATGCACATATAGAATCCTACCTGGTACCACACGTACATTCTTGTGAGGTGGCTGACTTGGCAGATACAAATTGGAAGAAGAGATCACTCCTCCTAAACGCTGCTTGAACTGGTAATTCAAATGTGAGTGAGCTTCCTAGTTGAACAACATTACATAAATCCATGTTCAGTAAAATGAATATATTTGGATCTGTGGATGATATACATTTCATGGTGTATTTCGTTTGGCATATATATTGCAATTTTTAATGTCTGTCTCTGTGTGTGTATATAAATATATATATAGATACACTCTCAGGAGTATTCAAAATATGAAATATGTGTCTTATTACACACTTCCTAAATTCATTCATATTTATGTTGTGGATTTATAATCAACTTTTCACAAGATTATTCTCAGAAATATTCATCCACCTGAAATACGTATTTGTTTCTTAGTACTGTTTCCACCCCAGATATGCATTCACGGATTTCCAAACTCTTCTACCCTAATTGTGTCTTACTTGAGGTGAAGGTAATGTAAAGGCATTGTTCTGGATGAGAGTGGGAAGATAATTGTGTAGCATATATTTTTATACACATTGGATTCATTTTTTTATATACCATTGAAAATACTGAATCCCTGACAATAACCCATACCCTACTATACTCTGTCTACTAATCCAAATGATGGAGAAAAACAACCCAAACAGAATAGAAATACAAGCAGTTCAGAGGAGGCGTGGGGTATAGTTGGACTTGCCTTTTTCATGATAAATGGTAGGTGTTATAAATCTAGTCAATTTTTAATTGAAATAGTTCTCCATGTGTTGTTAAAGTTAACAAATATGTAAATGCCTGTCTGCCTTTCTCTGTAGCCTATTCAGCACATGTATTTTTATATGCTTTATAGAATCCTACCTGGTATCACACGTTCATTTTTGTGAGGTGACTGACTTGGCAGATACAAGTTGTGAGAAGAGATCACTCCTCTAAACGCTGTTGGAACTGAAAATTCAAACTATGGGTGAGCTTCCTAGTAGAACAACATTATACATAAATCCTTGTTCAGTAAAATAAATATTTTTGCATCTGTGGATGGTATATATTTTATGATGAACTTCGATTGGCGTATATATTCCTACATTTTAATGTCTGTGTGTGTGTTTTGTGTGTGTGTGTGTGTGTGTGTGTATATATATATATATATATATACACACATATATAATTATGTATATATATGTATATACACACATATATAATTATATATGTATAAATATATATGTATATACACACATATATAATTATGAATATATATATATATATATATATATATATATATATATATATACTGTCCTGATTTTTAAAATATGAAATGTATGTATCTTAAATACACTCCCTAAATTCATTCATGTTCAAAAATGTGGATTTATAATAAACTTTTCACAAAATTATTCTCAGAAATATTCATCCTCCTGAAATACACATTTGTTTCATAGTTCTGAAAACTAACTTCAGTAAATGGTGCTTACGAATCCTAATATTTGTACAGTAACTAACCCAGATTAACATCAATCAAGTAGATTCGTATGGGACATGATGTGTATTCTGACGTTTATTTTCATTCAACACTGGTACATTACTATTTCTTCAATTTTTACAAATCATAGGATATATATATTTCATCCACAAGTTCACAAATTTATACGCATTTGTTTCACAATCACTTCCTGCTTCACAAAACATGTATTCCTCCAGGTTTCTTGACTGGTCTTTTCATGAGACTTCTTTCCAAACACATTATTTTAGATTTCCATAATCACTTTTGAAGCAAAACTCACACACCCTTCATGATAAACCATAACCTTAATGTGGCCATTAGATATATAACTGGTTGGAATGAATGTTTGTATGTCAATATAAGATTTCTTGTATTTTTTCACATATAATTTCAATCCATTATTTAAAGTCGGAACCAGATATATTATTTATTCACAGTATGGTCTATTCATGCATTATCTCTATATGCACAGACAAAGGGTACACCTCTTTTTACCCCCATTACTAATTTATACGTCTTGAATATGTTGCTGCCAGAAATGGTGGAAAAATAGTCATGTCACCTGATCTACATATACGTTTTACCACAGTAATATTCTGGACAAAAAAAGCAAAGGTCACACTTAAGATTGTAGCAAAGACTAAATGAAAAGTGAGCATGGATTACTAAACATCCATGTCCAGGTTGCCTAATGCTGTCAAATGTCAATCCTATTGGTCACTACACATTTGTTTCTTTCTAAGATTATATATTCAAACTCAACCCTGTTGAAAATATCTAATCCTATCACTCACTTTATACTTTGCCTGATTTCGTAATGTCTCTATTGATATCAGCTTTCCTAACTATTTTCCCCAGTTCATCATTGTGACTGTCTCTTCACTTGTGCTGACATTAACATTCACTGTCTACCAGAAACCCTATTGCTAAACAACGTTTGGTCCAAATCCTATACTCACTCTTCTTTCTAAACCTACCGAGAATCTTCCGAATCCTACCGACTATCCCTTTTGACTGGAAGTTCTCTTCTACATTTAATCATCCATGGTACAAGGACCTAAGCCATTGTATATCGATTTACCTGACACATCAGTGCAGAACATAATTCAAACCTACGTATCCCAATCAAGGGCCCAATGCCCTTTTGGGCTTCAAATCTTAGCTAGATTTCTGTTTTCATACTTATAATTCACCTATATATTCTTGTAAATATCACAGTTTCCCAATACCATTATTCATCCCGCAAAAAGTTTCCTAATCCAAATCGAACCTGTTAGTTAACCTAACCATACACTGTTCAGTCAATTTAACTTTACAGAAGAGCAGGGATAGAGTTGTTCTTACAATACAGGAATATAGGGGATCTTCCACATGCTGAGAAACTCAAAGGTCCATGCAGAAATGATTCCTGGAGAAGTTGTAAGCAGCTATGGAGGACCTAAGAGAGCAAAAGTCATCCTCCATGGCAAACAACCTGGTCAGGATGAAGGGTTGTGTCTGAAACAGCTTCTCTCTTCTTAATGTAGAGAAGATGGACCAAACCAGGCCTGTGTGGAGAGCTGTTCCCAGGTGCCAATGGTTGATATACCATTCTAACTTGTGAAAGTGTCACAGGAGGTAGGGGCAGCCACCATCTCATGGGACCCTTGAAAGCAATTGTTAGGACAAAGTGGTTGCCACGGCAGTAACCTCATTCAGTTCCTGAATGAGGTGACCTACCTCTCTTCCTTGATGACGGATCTCTCTGAACTTGGGATCCAGGAAGCCAGGCACCCAGAGTCAGTCCCAGTTTCTTACCCAGTGGGCTCAGTTGTTTGGAATAACCAAGGACAGAGTAAGTCTTCCTTGGTACCTACTGATGTGAGGATTGCCAAATGCCAAGAGAGCTCTAAAAAGGGGAATTTCCTGAGAAAGCAGGTAGTGGCTCACCACTGGCTCCTGAAAACTTCACAGTGTTGGCCAAGGTGACCAGATCTGAGAAGGACAGGCCATTTCAAGGAAACATAGTATGGCCCATCATTCAGAGTACATTCCAATTAGTCACAGACCTAGTTGAATAAAGGAGGTGTCGTTGTGGGTGTGATTGTGATTTTGTGGTTATGTCTCATGTTCTGAGAATAGGTAAGAAAGGCGGTTTGTTTGCTTTAGAGTGGACTGTTTATAGTAAGTCATTTGACAAGGTGATTGTTTGTATGCCTGTGTATCCCACTGTGTCCGTGGTTGTAGACATTATAAAAGATAATGCATCAATGGATGTGTCCTGTCTAGTAGAAAGCTTGCCAACATTCATCCTGCCCAATTTATGAGTGGACTGCAGGTTGCTTTAGGGACGGGCAACACCTACTATCTTCCGAAGTTCCTGTTTTCTTCCTGAATTCTGGCCACTCTCCAGAGTAGGCTCATGGTTTTGTGTCCAAGATATGTACCACCTCCAAGCTCTGTCACATTGCCATATACTGGATAGCTGAAGGGAATAGCAAGCATCTCAGAAAACTCAGATATCAGTGTGACAAAGAAAGTCTCAGTAGAGAAACCCTGCTTTGGGCCTTTTGCTTACCTATTTTTCTGTTGCTCTGAGAGTCAGGAAGGTCTCTGCCTCAGGCCACCAATTTGTGAAGCCTGAAGAAAACTGTTTTCAAATGGAAATGAATGGGCATCACCTGTGTATCTTTGCTTAATTGCTTTGGAAAGGGATGTGTCTGAATCAGCCACTTGGCCCTGTGTGAGGCAGTGGCTTAGATTCTCAGCACCTGATGGAACTAAAGAAAGATCCCATGTGTGCTTCCAAAACCAAAATGGCAAAAATATCAGTAATTGTGTATGAAGTATCTTGCCTTACTCTGATAGGTTTCTGATCTCCATCAAATGAGACTAGAGATCCTTTGGGTCAAATGAGTTCTTCAAAGCCCTGCAGAGGCTAGCCCATATGAACTTGGGTTTTTTCATTACTTTAAATCACATTAAGAATCTATACCTGAGAGTCAGTAGGCCTCAAATTGGAGAAGCAGAGCAGTATTAAGGCCAGGCTTATTTTATCACTCCTGGTTCACAGGAATGGTGTCCAGGCCCAGCTGACTTTAAGCAAATAAGGGATAAGGGAGCTTGTTTTGGATACTGTCTTGTGCTGCGCCCCTCATGGAAACCTCCAGCCAGAGGTTATAATGAGTGTCTATATGGAAGAAGGTGAGGACCATGTGGGAGTGTTTTGGTTTTAATTGTGTTCATTTGTGTAGTGGTTGGAAGAAATGACTGGATCCACCAGGGCTAGAACTTTGGTATGATTCACCTTAGAGACTGAGTTCTGGAACTGACCTCAGAGAAGTATTGTCATCAATTGTGTTGCGATTTTAGAAGGCCACGCATGAGAGTCGCCATTGGAAACTGAAATCTAGGCCAAGGGTGGCTTTCGACTGATCACTTGGAATCTCAGCCAGGTTATCACATGATTTTATTCTGAAAGACTTGACAGGCATAGTTGAGAGTCAAAACACACATGGACCTCACATTGTAGACCTCAATGGGCGGGGCTTCATGTGACTATTTGGCTACTCTTTGGGAAGCCTTGCCTTTGAGAGTTCTCCAGAGCATTCATTGAAATGAGGTTCCTCAACATTAAATGGTTCCTGAATGAATTGAAACCCACAGTTTCTCCAACTTCATCCTTGAAAAGTGGCTAGATAAATACCCTGAAATTTTTGAAACTCCCATGACCAGGTGGCACTGGAGAACCTTTGGATCTCCTGTTGCTGATCATGAGTGTACCAGACAATGCCTTGATTGACTGGGTTTCATGATAATGGTGAAGAACAGAGATGCCAGTAAGTTGAGAATGCTGAGTAGTGGGCCCAGAGCAGTGGTGTGCAGGTGTGTGATAAAATATCTGAGGTGGGTCCGTGTGGATTTCCAATTGACTTCCAAATGCCTTTTGGCTGCCATGGTGCATCCAGCAGAACCTTACATGTAAAGGCATCTTATTATATGGAGAGGTTTCAAGGCAATGTTCAGAATCAGGTTGGTATGGTCAAGGAAATAGCTGTGTGAAATAGAAGCCTGGTTGGTGCATTCTCCTGCAGTTCCTGACCCACCACACGTGAAAGAACTCCCTCCAGCACTGTGTCCCAGTTGAACTCCTTGTATTTCGTGAAGCAAATACCAAACTCCCAGTGCAGCACCAAGAAACACCACAAAAATGGAGGATGATCAAATGGCTTCACAGTCCACACGGGGAGACACTTAGCCCCCAGTGGCCACAGTTTACCTACCAAGAGAGAATTCAGCACTGCTGCCTCATGTTCATTGGAAAATAAGAAACCATGCTCTCCATTCACATAGATGCAGACCCAGCTTTGATGGTCTCAATAAAAAAGAAGCTAAACCTTCTGACAACAAAATATATTTAAAGTACCCAACCTCAGAGGCAGTTTCTCAAGAAGTCTTTAGGCCGGCAGAGCTCTATGTTTGTGGAGTGTTTACCTCTTAGACCAGGATGTAAGAAAAGAACACTGACTCCAGTTAAAATCAAATTAAAGTAAGCTTATTATTTCCACTGGCTGGGCTGCCTCTCCCTCCAAAGATTGCGAGAGCAAGAGAGCAACCCCACCTTTACTACAGCCCAGGTTTGCAGCCCAGAAAGTTACACAAAAATGGGGTAACAGATAACAGAACTCTGACAAGCATCACACTAATGGGAGTTTACATTTTTTTTTTTTGCTAGCCCCAACATCAAAATTTATGAGGACCATTAGAGCCTCAGAGAGGGTCATTGTCTGGCCACAGAAGGCCAATATTTATGAGGTGTGACAAAGTTTCAGAGAGGGCTGCTATCTGGTCAGAGAGCCATGCACGGGT
Organism: Callospermophilus lateralis; assembly: GCF_048772815.1. Lineage (NCBI taxonomy): Eukaryota > Metazoa > Chordata > Mammalia > Rodentia > Sciuridae > Callospermophilus > Callospermophilus lateralis. The sequence continues at coordinate 215,205 of NW_027512604.1, forward strand.
GAGTTTAAGGCACGGGCAGTCATTCCAAGCAGGTTCAGAATTTGCAGTAATTTACAGTAAAGCCAAAATGATTTTTTCATGGCTTTGTTGCAAGATGGCTCCCAATTTTAATCAAAGATAAGGTTGGGTCTATCATTCCCCCCTTTTCTTATGTGTCCCTTTGTAATCCTTGATAGGTTAGTGGAAAAGCACTGAGGAAATTTTAATCCCTCAGTTAACAGTCTCCAAATTTTTAGAACTCACCGAAAACCAGTCTCCCTGATATTACCTGACTTAATTAATTACTTATATTGATAGTCTATTTATTTTGGGCTCCATTGGTGTAAGTGGAGAGTCGTCTCTCATTTTGCCTTCTTCTCAGCTGAGAGAGGGTGACATGAGTGTGCATGGCGTGAGAGACATGAGTTGCCTTTTTGAAGTCAGTTGAGGAATATGAGTTGCCTTTTAGAAGTCAGTTCTTTTTGAAGTCTTGTTGAGGAAGAACAGGTTGTAAAGTCATCTGGGGATGGGTTCTTCTATGAGAGAAACAAAAAACATGAGTATTGAATAAATGTTGCAGTAGGTGGATCATGTCACTGTATGAAGTACCCTCACCAGTCTTTAATATCCCCAATTATCAGGACTGTCAACTTAATATTTAACTTTTAGTGTTACAGTTGTCCCTCCCCATAATATACAGTTTAATAATTTAATGTCATGTGATTTTGCAAAATCCTTTCACTAGTATGACCTCTGTGTCTAATAGAGAAACATTTAATTCTGTTACTCAGGGCTGGATAATCGTACTAGCAAACACCAAGCCTACCTGTGTAGGTTAGGAATATCTGTAGGCCTTAAACTAAAAACTTCTGCCTCTGGCAGCTCCTCTTGATAGTCTTTGTAGCCAACAGTTTTACTTATTTTGGGAGGCTAACATAAAGTGTATACCTTAAAATATTATTATTATTATTATTATTATTATTATTATTATTATTTAAAATGCCCAGGAATGGCTGTATTTTGGTTTTAACTGTCTTTGCTAAGTGTTTAAGATGAAGCAGTCAAATGACTTTTGTTTCTATCTATTGTTAGCAGTCAGCTGAGCTTTTATGGGAGTCATTACTTGGGAAACTTGAGAGCAGCTTCTCAGTTCTGCTAGTGCAATTTGAGCTAGGTGGGTTCAGGTCTTGCTTGACCATGTGGCTTCCCTCAGAAGCATCAGGGATGTCTCCCTTTCCTGATGACTCTCCTCTTTGTAGCAAATGCACTGATTGGCTTTCTGTTCTCCAGTGGTCTCATTAATCTCCCTGATCGGGAGGTTATGTGGCCCAGAGTTGCAAAGCTCATAGAGAAGTCCCCTGTTCCCTGGATTCAGACTGACTCAAAGGGCAAGAGTCAAATATTGTTTTTTTTGGCCCTTTTCATTTAACTTTAATTTTCAATCCTAATCTGAAACAACCAGCAAATAAATTTTAACAGCCATATATTAAGAGTACTGCACTTTAATGTCTATAAGTTTATAATTATTTATATTTTATTAATTGGGATCTTATTATTCTGTCTGTCTTGTAGTTGATGACTTATTTTCTTAAATTAACCCATGTTGTGTTCTTAAAGCAACACTTCTGTAAAACACCAACAGGGAATCTTTAGATCACTTATAAAGAAATTAAAAAATAAAATTTTTTAACAAGAATAAAAATACTTAGTTCATGTAATAGCTACCCTGAATTTTTTGGTGAGTTATATATTATATCACCTTTTTGAGATCCTAGTAATCTTGACAGAAAAATAAATTTGAACATAACTTTAAATGAAATAAAATCTGACCTACTGCTTTCGTAGTCATTCTCACATGTAGTAAGATGGGACACAGAGTCTTATCTCAGGTAAGCAGGGCTCCTTATAAATCTTAAATGCTTTAGTTCTCAAGCTGATCTTTGTTTTAAATATCATTTTACAAAGTTTACATGAATTGTTTGAGGTCACATGAACATTAGCTCACACCATATGATATCACATTTAAAACATGAATTAAAGTACGGCTGAAAGATTTTAACCTTTACATAGATTAGGGTCTCATTAACTTAAAATACATTTAAATTGTTCCACAATGTAAAAAGTAACATAAAACTTTACATATATTATTGATAACAGGTAAATAAATCCCCAATATATATTTTATTTACCATACAACTTCAGAACACCTGCTTGATATAATGCTCTTTTAAAGTTTCTACCTTATAGAGTTGTATAACTGGAAAATATGAGCACATTAATAGCATCAACAATTGCATTGAAGTTTCTACATTAACCAAGTTTAGCTTTTAAAGAAATGGCAGTACAGTGCTCTAAAATAACAGTTCTTATTTAAACATTTGTTTAATTTTTATGATTGCTTGCTCTAGAAAATTTAAATCTTAATAAACTTAATGTTATGGGTAAACTTATGTTTAAGAAATTTTTGTCTCTTTTACACATGACTGATTTTTACAATCTTATACAGACTTTAGTACAAACTTATACAGACCTTAGTATATCAATCAGATATCAAACAAAAGTACTCATGAATGAGTAATCCCATATCAAATTTACTTTACTTATTTATCAAAATATAAGACAAATTTTTTGAACACTGTAAACCATTTTTTTGATTGAAAGAAAAGTCCTGGAACAAAGGCATATTAGACCTTTTGTAGACATTAATAGTTTATTAGATTTTTGAACACCTAGAAAAACTTGTAAGCTTAAATTTAAAGACATTTATATTTATCTGTTTACCCAATTTAAATTGAAACATTTAAATCACGTGAATTAAAGATCTTTGGATCCACTTTTTAAAATTGTTTTTATGAGTTCTTTTTAATATGAGTGCTCCTTATATATGTTAATTTGTGTATCATATATATGATATATGGACATATGTATATATATATATATATATATATATAGACATACAACACATAACAAATTGTGCACACATAATAAAAGTGAAGGCCTTGTAGCTTTTCACAGGTGAAATCTCCATTGCAATGATTTAAAAATTCCACAGTTGGTCAAAGATATTACTGATCAGAAAAACATTAACCTAGGTCTGTAGGAGCAAAATCATGAGCTCAAAAAATAAATAAAGAACCTAAGGAAAAAATTATGAGTCCTAGAAAAATGACTGGCCAGTAATTAGTAAATACCATACAATTTACCTTTTTTTTTCCCTTAGGCCTCAAATAAGTCTCCTACTAAGCTTACAGGCTTCTTTCATTTGCATTTCAAAATAAGTCCTGGCTGAGGTCTGGAAGAAGAAGGAAAAAAAGGCTATTCTGAGCAGAAACCTTAGGCCTAAGGTATTTTAACCATAATTTTCATGTTAGGATGTTGAAAATTATGATACAAGTTTAAGATACAATTCACAAAATTTTATATCTTTACAAGTTGTTTTGTCAACAGATATCATACTATGATTTAGTATCCTTGTCCAAATTAATGCACTGGTACACACAGTGACATTTTCCGAGGCTACCTAATTTAAAATTGGTGAAAAAAAGACTGAATGATTGGGAAGTTACTTGCCAACTTGGAAGTAGAGTTCTTTAGTTTTCCATCCTAAGTATTTAAGTTCTCTGGCATGAATTATCTGAAACCATGAACTAAACAAATACCTAAACCCGACTTTTAACTGCAAGATTGTGGAATGCTTCAAAAACCCATTCAGATACCAGATTGGTACAATGAAACATCATCATTTAGACACACATTCAGCTAAGATCATTTCCAAGAAACAATTTATTATATTAACACATTATTGCACATGTCTTAAAGGGCTAGAAAAAAGGCACAAGACAGACAGAAATGAACTCCAGACAATGGCTGACAGACAGAACCCTTTAAAACAGAGCAAATAAGAGAAAAATCTCCTTCTCCAGTGGCACCACAGATGTCCCCACAAGGGGACCAAATGTTTTCACAGAGGAGCAACCTGAAATATAAAATAAAGTGTCTCCATGGCGACTTTACTGCATTTAGTGTCCCCTTTTTGTTTTTCTCTTTTTTTAAGAAGACAGAGGTGGCATTATCCTTGCAGTGCAGGGAACGAAGGAGGGAATTCCCTGAAGCAACAGGGCTTCGGCAGATGCTGGGAGATACTCAGTTCTTCATTCCCTAGCAGGCATTACCATCTGCACTGGGTGTGCTCCAGGCAGCCAGCTAGGGGCTTCTCTCATTCTGCTTAACAAATGGTGGTAAAGTTCATCACAGTTCCTTAAAACACAGTCCAAAGGGGTGTCAGGCTTACTTGCTTTGTTACCCATTTTCACGTTCAATATCCTTAAGATTTTATCACAGAAATCAGAAAACAAAACGCACAAAAACAAACAAACAAAAAACATATAGAACACAGAACAAAACACACATACACACACACACACACACAAAAAAAAAAACAGAATCCCGGTGCCAAAACAGAAAAACAGATGAGCAATTCAACGTCTTGCTAAAGCTCTGGGGTAGGAGCGCATGCGTGTCCCTCGGCACCTCTCTAACCTTCCAGAGGAATTCCCTACAGAACGGAACAGAGGACAGAACGATTCTCATTACTATCCTGGACAGAAGTGAATGTGAGCCTCCCCAGGCCACCTCTCTGTCATTAGAAGAGATCTCCCTTAACCAGATATAAGATGTTATCAAGGTGCCACTTACCTATGGAGGCCTCCTCCACCAGGTACTTGCTAATAGTTTCAGTGTGGTGGTTCACTGCAGTGCTCCCCAGACCGACGGCTCACTCCAAGGCCTTGGAACATCTCAAGTTGTGCACCCCCTAGAGTGGCTCCCCAGCCCGTAGGCCTGGAGGGAAGGCCAGCTTCAGAATTTTCAGCAGTCTGGTCTTGTGATCTGGTCGGGCAGGGTCATCTCACTGGGGAACTCCAAAATGTTGGAATAGGATGCAAGAAAAGACCAGTGACTCCAATTAAAATCAAATTAAGGCAGGCTTATTATTAAAACTGGCCAGGCTGCCTCTCCCTCCAAAAATGGCGGGAACAAGACAGCAACACCACCTTTCCTACAGCCCAGCTATATAGCCCAGAAAGTTACACAAAAAGGGGGTTACAGATAACAGAACTTTGAAAGCATCACACTGATGGTAGTTTACATTTTTTTTGCTGGCCCCAACATCAGAAATTATGAGGACCATTAGAGACTCAGAGAGGGTCGTTGTCTGGCCTGGGAAGGCCAATATTTATTAGGTGTCACTAATGTTTCAGAGAGCACTGTTATCTGGTCAGAGAGCCAGGCATGGATGAGTTCAAGGCACGGACAGGCATTCCAAGCAGGTTCAGAATTTGCAGTAATTTATAGTAAAGCCCAAATTATCTTTTCATGGCTTTCTGGCAAGATGGCTCCCAATTCTAATAAAAGATCAGGTTGGGTCTATCAAGCCTGTCCTTTACTTTTGGAAACTCCTCTACAACCTGCAAGGTTGTGAACTCCTGACCATTTTACATTCCAGATATGTATTCACAGATTTTCTAACTCATGTCCTCCAACTGTGTCTTACTTGGGGTGAAGGTAATATCAGGCATTGTTCTGGATGAGAGTGGGAAGATTTTTGTGTAGCACATATTTGCATACACATTTAGGAGATCACTCCTCCTAAACACTGATTTGGAACAGAAAATTCAATCTATGGGGGAGCTTCCTAGCTGAACAACATTATACATAAATTCAAGTTCATTAAATAAATAGTTTTGGATCAGTGGATGATATATATTTCAAGATGGATTTAAATTGGCATATATATTGCTACATTTTAATGTCCATATGACTTTTGTGTTTATAATGTTTTGTGATTTATGTGGATTTATAATCAAATTTTCACAAGATTATTCTCAGAAATATTCATCCAACTTAAATACATACTTTTTTCCTAGTACTGAAAAGTAACTTCAGTGAATGGTGCATAAAAATCCTAATATTTCTACAGTAACTGACCCAGATTAACATCAATGCAAGTAGATTCCTATGGGACATGATGTGTATTTTGATGTTCATTTTTATTCAACATTGGTACATTACTATTTCTGCAGTTTGTGCACATTATATATAGTATGATATATAATGTTCAATCACTTCCTTCTTGAGAACACATGTATTCTTACAGGTTTCTTGACTATTCTTTTCATGAGACTTCTTTCCAAACACATTATTTTTGATTTCCATAATCACTTTTGAAACAAAACTCACACACCTTTCAGGATAAACCACAACCATAATATTACCATTAGATATATAACTGGTTGCAGTGAATGATTGTATATCAATATGAGATTTCTTTTATATTTTCAGATATCAATTCAATCCATTATTTAAAGTAGAGCAAGTTATATTATTTACACACAGTATGGTTTATTCATGCATTATCTGCATATTCATAGACACAGGGTACACCTATTTGTACCCTCAATAGTAATTTATACATCTACAAAATATTGCTACAGAAATGGTGGAAGAAATACTCAAGTCACCTGATCTACATATACATTTTATCACAATAATATTCTGGACACAAAATGCAAAGGTCACACTTATGATTTTACCAAAGCCTAAATAAAAAGTGAGCATGGATTAATAAAAACATCCATGTCCTGGTTACCTAATGCTCTCAAAAGTCAATCCAATTTGTGACAACATATTAGTTTCTGCCTAAGGTTATATATTCAGACTCAAACCGTTGAAAATGTCTAAACAAATTACACACTTCATACTTTTACTGACTTCCTAATGTCTCTATTTATATCTGCTTTCCTACATATTTTCCCCAATTCGTCATTGTGACTGACTCTTCACATGTGCTGACATTTACATTCACTCTCTACCCGAAACCTTATTTGTAAAGAACTTTTGGTACAAATCCTATACTCATTCTTCTTTCTAAACCTACTGACTATCTTTCTAATCCTACAGACTATCCCTTTTTATTGGATATTCTGTATGTTATTCAATCATCTAGTGTATACGATCCTATTTCTTTGTATATCAATTTATCTGAGACATCTGTGAAGAATATAATTCAAAGCAAAGTATGCTACTCAAGGGCCCAAAGTCCTACTTGGCTTCAAGTCTTCCCTAGATTTCTGTTTCCATACTTATATTTCACCTATATATTCTTGTAAATATCTCAGGTTCCCAATACCGTTATTCATCCAGCAGAATGATTCCTAACGCAAATAGAACATGATATTAACATTAACCATACACTGTTCCCTCAATCTAACTTTACAGCAGTGCAGGGATAGAGTTGGTCTTACAATCCAGGAATATAGGGGATCTTCCACCTGCTGAGAATCTCAAAGATCCATGCAGAAATTATCCCTGAAGAAGATATAGAATGCTATGAAGGACCTGAGAGAGCAAAAGTCATTTTCCATGGCAAACAACCTGGTCAGGATGAAGAGATGTGTCTGAATAAGCCTCTCACATTTTAATGTAGACAAAATGGACCAAAACAACCCTGTGTGGAGATCTCTCCCCCAGTACCTATTGTTGATATACCATTCTAACTTGTGAAAGTGTCACAGGAAGTAGGGGCAGCCTCCATCTCATGGGACCTTAGGAAGAAACTGTTAGGACAAAGTGTTTTCCAAGGCTGTGAGCTCATTCAGTTCATGAAGGAAGTGACCTACCTCACTTCTTTGTGATGGAACTCTCTGAACTTGGGATCCCAGAAACCAGGCACCCAGGGTCAGGCCCAGTAACAGTCACAGAGATCTCACTTTTTTGGATTTATCATGGAAAGAGTCAGTCTTTCTTGGTACTTACAGATGTGAAGATGGTCAAATGCCAGAAAAAATCTGAAGAGGTGTCTTCCCTGAGAATGCAGGTAGTGGCGGTATCAGGGAAGGTGTCTTCCCTGAGAATGCAGGTAGTGCATCAATGGATGTGTCCTGTCTAGGAGAAAGCTTCCCAACATTCACGCTGCCCAATTTATAAAAGGACAGAGGGTTGCCTTATTTGTGGGCAAGACCTGAAATCTTCCTAAGTTCCTGTTTTCTTCCTGAATTCTGGCCACTCTCCAGAATAGGCTCATGATTTTGTGACCAAGATAGGTACCACCTCCAAGCTCTGTGACTTGGCCATGTACTGGATAGCTGAAGGGAATGGCGAGAATCTCAGAAAACTCAGATATCAATGTTACCAGGAAAGTCTCAGTGGAGAAACCCTGCTTTGGGACTTTTGCTTACCTATTGTTCTATAGCACTGAATGTCAGGAAGGTCTTTGCCTAAGGCCACCCCGTTGTGAAGCCTGAATAAAACAGTTCTCTAATGTAAATGAATGGGCATCACCTGTCCCTCTTTGAGTAATTGATTTCGAAAGGGATGTGTCTGAATCAGCCTGTTGGCCCTGTGTGAGGCTGTGGCTTAGATTCTCAGCACCTGATGGATCTAAAGAAAGATGCCATGTGTGCATCCAAAACCAAAATGGCCAAAAGAGTACTCATTATGGATGAAGTCTCTCGCCTTCCTCTGTAAGTTTCCTGACCTCCATAAGGTGAGAATAGGAATCCTTTGGGTCAAATGAGTTTTTCAAAGCCCTTCAGAGTCTAGCCCATTGGTGCTTGGGTTTTCTCATGACCCCAATCCGCATGAAGAATCTAAACCCCACAGTCAGTAGACCTCAAATTGGAGAAGTGGAACAGTAATAATGGTAGGCATATTTGATCACTCCTGGTTCAGAGGAAGGGTTTCCAGGCCACCCTGACTTTAGGCAAATGATGGGCAAGTGAGCTTATTTTGGACACTGTCTTGTCCAGCGCCCCTCATAGAAACCTCCAGCTAGAGGTTATGATGAGTGTCTATGTGGAAAAGATGAGGGCCATATGGGAGTGTTTTCATTTAAATTTTGGTCATTTGTGTGGCGATTGGAAGAAATCACTGGGTCCACCTGGGCTTGAACTCTAGTGTGAATCCCTATAGAGACTGAATTCTGGAACTGACCTCAGAGAAGTATTGCCATGAGCTTTGTTGGGATTTTAGGAGCCCACGCATGAGAGTAGCCCTTATAAACTTAGATCAAGGCCACAGAGCACTGGGAATCTCAGCCAAGATAATCCATGATTTTCTTCTTAAAGTCTTGGCAGCCATAGCTGAGAGTCAAAACACACATGTACCTCACATTGTAGACTTCAATTGGACTGGCTTCATGTGACCTTTTGACAACTCTTTGGGAAGCCTTGCCTATGAGAGTTCTCCAGAGTTTCATTGAAATGAGCTTCCTCAACATTTAATGGTTTTTGAAAACCACAGTTCCTCCAACTTCATCCTCAAAAAAATGGCTAGATAAACACCATGAAATTTTTGGAATTCCCATGACCAGGTGGCACTGGAGAATCTTTGGATGTCCTATTGCTGATCATGAGTGTATCAGACAGTGCCTTGACTGACTAGGTTTCATGAAAATTGTGTAGAACAGAGATGCCAGTAAGTTGGAGCCTGCAAATTAGTGGGCCTAGAGCAGTGGTGTGAAGGTGTGTGATAAAACGTGTGGTGGGGCCATGTGGATCTGCCACTGGCTTCCAAATGGCTTGTGAATGACATGGTACAGCCAGCAGAACCTTCCATGTAAAGGCATCTTTTTGTATAGGGAGATTTCAAGGCAATGTTCAGAATCAGGTTGCTATGGACAAAGGGGCAACCCATGTGGGATAGAATCCTGGTTGGTGCATTCACATGCAGACCGTGACCTCCACACGTGACAGAACTCCCTCCAGCACTGTGTCCCAGTTGATCTCCATGTATTTCATGAAGAAAATACCAAAGTCCCAGTGCAGCAGCAAGAACCACCACGAAAAGTGGAGGAGGACCAAATGGCTTCACAGTTCACACGGTGAGTCACTTAGCTCCCAGTGGCCATAGTTTAACTACAAAGAGAGTATTCGCACTGCTGCCTCATGTTCATTGGAAAATTAGAAACAATGTCCTCCAGGTCACATAGATGCAGACCCAGCTTTGATGGTCTCACTAGAAAGTAAGCTAAAGCTACTGACAACAACATATATTTCAAGTGCCCAACCTCAGAGGCAGTTTATCAAGAAGTCTTTAGGCCAGCAGAACTCCATGTTTGTGGAGTGTTTACCATGTGCCTTACTTTTGGAAACTGCTCTACCACTTCCAAGTTTGTGAAATCCTGAGTATATTCCATTCCACATATGCATTCACAGATTTTCTAACTCTTCTCCTCTAATTGTGTCTTACTTGGGGCGAAGTTAATGTCAAGGCATTGTTGTGGATGAGAGTGGGAAGATTTTTGTGTAGCACATATATGCATACACATTGGATTCATTTTCCAATTTTCCATTCGAAATACTTAATCCCTGACACTAACTCATAAACTACTAGACTCTGACTGCTAATCCTAATATGATGGAGAAAACTAACCCAAACAGAATAGAAATACAAGCAGTTCAAAGGAGGCATGGTGTATATTTGGACTTGCCATTTGCATTATGAAGGGTAGGTGTTATAAATCTAGTTAATTTTTAATTGAAATAGTTCTCCTTGTGTTTTTAAAGTTAATAAATATATAAATTCCTGTCTCCCTTTCCCTGTAGCCTATTCAGAACATGTATTTTTATATGCACATATAGAATCCTACCTGGTATCACATGTACATTCTTGTGAGGTGGCTGACTTGGCAAATACAAATTATGAGAAGAGATCACTCCTCCTAAACCCTGTTGGATCTTAAAATTCAACCTATGGGTGAGCTTCCTAGTTGAACAACATTAAACATAAATCCATGTTCAGTAAAAGAAATATTTTTGCATCTGTGGATGATATATATTTCATGATAAATTTCGATTGGCATATATATTGGTAATTTAATGTCTCTGCATGTGTGTTTTTTGTATATATATATATATATATATATATATATATATATATATATATACTCTCCAGATTTTTCAAAATATGAAATATATGTGTCTTATATACACTCCCTAAATTCATTCATGTTCATGTGTATGGATTTATAATCAAGTATTCACAAGATTATTCTCAGAAATATTCATCCACCTGAAATACATATTTGTTACCAGTACTGAAAACTACCTTTAGTTAACGTTGCATACAAATACTAAATTTGTACAGTAACTGACCCAGTTTGACATCAATGCAAGTAGATTACTATGGGACATGATGTGTATTTTGAAATTCATTTTTATTCAACACTGCTACATTACTATTTCTTCAATTTATGCACATCATAAGATATATATTTCATCCACAAGTTAGCAAACTTATAGGCATTTGTTTCACTTTCAATAACTTCCTGCTTCAGAACACATGGATTCCTCCAGGTTTCTTGTCTGGTCTTTTCATGAGACTTCTTTCCAAACACATTATTTTCAACTTCCATAATCAATTTTGAAGCAAAACTCACACACTCTTCATGATAAATCATAATCCTAATATAACGTTTAGATGTTTAACTGGTTGGAATGAATGTATGTATATCAATATAAGATTTCCTGTATATTTTCAGATATCAATTGAATCCATTATTAAATTTGGAATCCATTATATTATTTATTCACAGTATTGTCTATTCATGCATTATCTCTATATTCATATCACAGGGTACACCTATTTGTACCCCCAATAATAATTTGTACATTTCGACACAGAAGCAATGGTCACACTTATTATTTTACCAATGTAAATGTCAGGCGAGCATCGGAGGAAGAGACTACCAGGGACTGTCTAATGCAACAGCCAAAAGTTTATGGGGGTCCAACATGCTGGGGCTCAGAGCTCCCTTGAATAGAGCAGAGAGCCCTGAGAACAGCTTAAGCAGAGCTTATATACTTTCATTGGAGATGGCAGGGAGGGAAGATTATTGATGGGTCAGGGCGAGTGGGCAGTTTGCGTGCAAATGGGTGAGGGAGTACATTCTGCAGTTTTGCAGTTGGTACAGAACATTCAGGGAACAAGATTAGCGAACAGTTCTCAAGATATCAACAGTGTTTTGTTAAGCATACCGTAAAACTGGAAGTGACAAATACCTATTTTATTTACCTTTCATTCCCCACTTTCTTTTGGTTACATTAAATCATAATAGTGATCATTGAGGATGTCACATTTTATGTCTGCTAGTGTGGTATATTGATTTCTGATTACCATAAGTTTAACTTGTCCAATTTGAGCTTGGAGAAAGGAAACTACACGGTTGAGCAAACAGGGTCCTACAGTTAGCAATAATGTGAGGATTATTAATGGACCGGCCAGGGCTGATAAAAGCATAGTTACCCAGGGGGACTCTGTGAACCAAGACTCAAACCACCCTTTTTGGGCCTCTCTCTCTTGTTGATGCTCTTCAATGCGTCTTCTTAATTTAATCATAGATTCTTTTACAACTCCAGTATTGTAGGCATAATAACAACATTCTTCCCTCAATGCAGGACAAAGGCCCCTTCTCTCATGAAGAGGAGGTCGAACCCTCGCCTGTTCTGTAAAACAACTTCAGAGAGAGAGGTTAAAGATTCTTGTAAAGCTGTGATGGTGGTTTTTTAATATCTTTAAGTTTTGGTCTATTGCTGCTTCTAATTGGGTCATTTGTTGTGTCCCATGGATTAGGGCAGTGGTTCCTGTGCCCTTCTCTGCAGCAACTACTATTCCTCATAGGATGGCTAAAGTGAAGGATACAGGTTGCCAGCGAAACCGGGTTGTATGCCCCGCTATTTGAAATTTAAATGATCCTGCCTCATGATAGAGCACTCGGGGAAACATCTGCACCATTACATAATTAATCACATCTGCTGATAATTTTATGAATAAACAATGTTTAAGTATATAGAATTATACTGTTGTAGGTATGGACAAGGCAAGGCACCTAAGATAGCACCAAAGACAGGGAAACAGTCCTATTTGGTTGCAACCGGATATAGAGGGCATTGCTTCTGTTGTAATCAATTAATCCCCTGAATCCCAAGTTTAGGTAGTTTCAGAATTTTGTACCCAACATGTAAGGGAAAAGACTCAGAAATTCACAGTCTGCAGAAGTTCACAAAAAGCAGTTTTTGGTTCTGTTTTTATTTTCCTCTTCTCTGGGAAAGATAACTTATTAAGGACACCTGGGAGGGGGAGAGCTTTTTTCTTCTCTTTTATTTTCTCCCTGCCAGCTGTTACCATGGAGCCCAGTTGGTAACTTCTTTATCTTGGAAATGTAGCCATCTCTGGAAGCCTCAGCTCAAGGCCAGAGGCCTTGTTCACATATTTTGTGAAAAACTAGTAAGGGGGTGTCTAGCTTAGAAGTGCTGATTTTTCCAGCCAGTGGCCAAGTATAACAGAGCAACACGAAAAGAGGAAGTTTATCTACACTGAACTCTTTTATATGGACTTTGTTGCTGAAAGTCCTAAAGTCAGCCACGATGAAGACTTCTGGAGAAGGCCATTTAAGATTTTTCTGTGGGCCTGGTACAGAGGGGAAGACGGGGAAGGCGGGGGGTGAGAGCAGTTCTGTGGTTCTGAGAATGAGGAAAAAGAGATATAAAAGAATAATGGGAAAAGGGTTTGGGATTTTCCTGGCAACAAAACTTGAGCAGTAGAACAGGTAGAGCAGATGGGAAGACGGGAATGAGTATCTAAAAAGCCTGTGAGGGACTTTAAATTCTTAGTAACCTGTTTTTAGTGATGACAAAGCAACTTTAAAGGCCATTTTCATTACATCTTGGATAGGCGTCTGAGGGCACTCCTCAGCTGGTTTGAGCTTTGGGTTAGCTGGTAAGAGGACCTGGTGGGACCTGGTGTGGGCACTGACAGGAGAAGAGAGGAGTGAGTGGGTGGAAGGGTACCTCAGTACCTGCTGCCTCAGCATGGGGACTATGGTCTGAGAACCAGCGGAGGTTTGGGGTTTTGATCTAGTAATTGGAGGGGAGAAATCTGGTTGTTGATGTGAGAATGACGGCAGAGAATCTGGAGCAGAAGGATCTATTGGAGAAACATATTTCGTGATGTGAGCAAAGGAGGGAAAAGGCCTACACATAGGGGAATTTTCTTCAATCCTTTTGAGCACTTGCCGAAGTTGAAATAGTCACACAGAATTTGAGGATCTAGAGACCCCTCTGGGGGCCATCGGTTTTGGTTGTCTAATTGGTAATATGGCCAATGCTGTGAACTGAATTTGATGAGGAGTTTGGGTTCCACCAGGCAGCCCCTGTATGCTCACATCCCCATGACTTACGGAAGAAGACGGCTTTTCCCCCACACAGCCGTGGTTGTTTGTGGCTTTGATAGTCCACCGGGCAAACATAGTAATCTAGGCTAGCCAACCTGCATCAGGCTTGCGTGTCCCTACATCCATAATGTTTGTTTCCATTATCTATGGTACGGGAGAAATTTAATGGAATTTTAGTGGGATCCTCTTCATCAGAGATATCCCAATTGGAAAGACGTATACCCAGCTGACAAATATCTGGGTGGAGAGTTGGCCACCAGGTCCCTAAGGGGGCTGTATGTGAGACAGACCATACTTCTTGTCTAATAGGATTTGTGATCAGCCATCGCTGCTGAATGGGCTGATGATGGTTAGGACTAGTGGTGGCCAAGGGGAGAGTCTATAGCCTTATCCACATGGCAAATATGCAATTTGAAAGGGTTACCAGTCTTTTCCACTTTCAAGCCAGAGTCTGGACAGGGCACAGGCTTGAGATGAGAATTAGGATCCAGGAAGTGATTCCGTCTACCTTTACCACTGTAGGTTTTATAAGTAGCACCTGGTATGGTCCTGTCCAGCGGGGTTCCAGGGATGACACGTGATGTCATCTTATGTAGATGAAGTCTCTTTTTTTATATCGATGTGGAGTCTCCTCTTCACCAGGTTGGTAGGCAGTGGCCAGCTGTTTTGACAGGTATCCCTGAGTTCTTTCAATAGCTTTAAGTTTGTCAAGCAAGGGGGTGTGGAAGGGATCGGTAGGTCTTAGAGTTGTGGTTAGGTCCTTACTGGAGGAGGGGCCCCATAGAGAATTTCATAGGAGGTGAGGTTACACAAAGAAACAGAGGGAGTATTTCTTGCATGAAACAGTGCATAAGGCAGGAGCATAGTCCAATCTTTGATGCCCTCTCTAAGCTTAATTTCGTTAAGGTCTCTTTAATGGTTCTATTAATTTTTTTAACCTGTCCTGAGCTCTGGGGTCTATAAGCACAATGTAACTTCCAATTTATCCCCAGGATCCTGGCTAACCCCTTACTTACCTGGGCCATGAACGCCGGTCCATTATCAGACCCTATTACCTTAGGTAGGCCGTATCATAGAAAAATATCTTTCAGGATTTTCTACCACCATTTGTGCCTTTTTTTTGTGGGGAAGGCTTCAATCCATCCTGAAAATATATCTACAAACACTAGGAGATATTGAAGTCCATACCTTGCTGGCTAAATTTCAGTAAAGTCCACTTCCCAGAATTTCCTGGTCTGGTTGCTCATAGGTGCTTTCCTGCAGGAAGCTTGGAAGGGTAATTGTTCTATTGACAGAACGGACAGGGTTTTGTTACCCGTTCAGTTATGTCCTTTCGCTGTGAGTCGGTTAGTGGAAAACTCTGTTCTTGATCCTTCAGGAATGCCTGCAGTTTCTTTGGACCAAGGTGTGTGAATTGATGTACATTTTTAACGTAGTGTAGGGCTTTCTGAAATTGCAGGCTTGGCTCAGTGAAGTTGAGGAGTTCAGTGCCAGTGTCGTAAGATGTTATCAAAAGCTTGCTGGTGCTCAGGGGTCCATTGGAATTGGGCATCTCCTTTAACAGCGGGTATAAAGGAGAAGTTAAGGACGCAAACACAGGAATCCATAACCTGCAAAACCCAGTAGTCTCAAGAAACTCTTTGTGTTGTCTGCTGCTGGGGGGGGGGTATCTGCACAACCATTTGTTTTCTGGGCTCAGTGAGCCAACGTTTACCACCTCTAAGGGAATAGCCCAGGAAGACTACTTCTTGCTGGCAAATTTGGGGTTTTTTGGAAGAAGCTCTATACCCGAGTTGAGCAAGCTTACATAATAGTGCTTGGTTCCCAGACTCACAGTTTTCCTTGGTGTTGGCTGCAGTAGCAGGTCATCCACGTATTGAAGCTGGGTGACTTCGCGGTGCATAGTTCTGAAGTTGTTGACATCTCTGTGGAGGGCTTCATCAAAGAGAGTGGGGGAGTTTTTGAACCCCTGTGGGAGTCTAGTCCATGTTAGTTTACCATACGTTCCGGTTTCTGGGTCTACCCACTCAAAAGCAAACAGAAACTGACTGTCTTTATGCAGAGGCATGCAAAAGATAGCATCTTTATGTCCATACCATTTTTACTCAGGGTTCAGAGTGATAAGCAGATTGTACAAATTATTTACCGTGGGGTGAATGTCCTGCACTCTGTTGTTGATCTCTCTTAGGTCTTGAACGGGGATAGTGACCAGTTCCTGGATTTTTTACTGGTAGCAGGGGAGTGTTCCAGGCCGATTGACAGGGCCTTAGGACCCTAAAGCCAGATATTTCTGAATATGGGGCCTTAACCCATCTTTAGCATTTTTGCTCAGAGGATGTTGTTTGACATTGATTGGGGAGGCTGAGGTTTTTAACTCCACTGTTCTTGGAGGTTGTTTCATGGCTAGGCCTAACCCAACAATTTTTGCCCAGGCATCTGCGTAATCTGTTATTCATTTCTGGGGTAGCTTGCCTGTTTGATCATTCTTGGGGTGTGTGAAAAGTGGATGTTCATCTTCGACTGACATTTATAAAGCCATGACTATAGGAGTTTTTAATGAAGGATTTAGAAATTTCATTTTGGGGCCTTCGGGGTTAAAAGTTGTTTTGGCCCGGAGCTTACTGAGCAGATCTCTGCCCATCAATGGGGTCAGGCATTCTGGGATTACTAGGAAGGAATGTTGGATTTTTCCTTTCCCCATGTCCATGGTCCTCTTAGTTGTCTAAGTCTGATATTTACTGCTGTTAGCCCTTTGAACTAGAGACCTTTTATTTGATAGAGGGCCCAGTGGGGCCTTAAGGGCTGAGTATACTGCTGCTGTATCCACTTCAAAGTTTATGGGGTCCCCTTTACTTCAAAAGTTACCCTGAGCTCGGGGAAGGGATCTGAGCCTCGACATTCTCAGTCAACCTCCAGAGTCAGAAAGGCTGTCTGGCGTGGCTGTCTCTTTCTAGGGCACTTTTTGGCTCAGTGTCCTTTTTCTTTACAGTAGGCACATTGATCTGAGGCCAAGGGTGGCCTCTGGTGGGGACCCAGGTATCGCTTCTTGTCTCCCTGTTTCTTAATTTCTGGCCTATTTATTGTTGTGACCAGGACCTTAGTTAATACCTTCATCTGTCTTTTTCATCTGTCATCCTCCCTTTGCTCCCTTTCGTTCTCTCTGTTTCTCTCTTATAGGATACTTTCTCGGCTACCCTGACTAAATCTCTCAAAGTCATATCTTGTAATCCATCTAAGTATTGTAACTTTCTTTTAATATCCAGATCAGCTTGCCCAATGAAGGCCATCATGACATATGTCTTTTGATCCTCTGCCTGAAGATCGAAAGGAGTATATCTCCTATATGCCTCCATAATTCTCTCTAGAAACATAGAGGGATATTCATCAGGCCCTTGAATAATCTCTCTTACCTTGGCCAAATTATTTGGTTGGCTAGCGGCCGGTTGGAAACCCACTATTAGGGCCCGGCAATAAGTGAACAGATGCTCCCTACCTTCAAAGGTGTCGGGGTCCCAGTTGGGTCAGTGCAAGGGTAAGCCGGCTTTGATAATGTTGGGAAGTTGTGTTGGTCACCCATCTGGTCCGAGGATATTTTTTTCTAGCTTACAGAAAGTTTCTCTCTCGTTCCTCTGTCATGAAGAGAATCCCTAGGATTTGTTGGCAGTCATCCCAAGTAGGCAGGTGTGAAAACGCCAGGGAGTTCTTTGAGTTCTTTTAGCCGGGCCAGCTTCCTCCAGGGAAGGAGGGGCTGTGTGTGTGACAAGGGGGAGTCATCTGGTGGGCGCTGGGCCGGCCTAGCTTTCTCCAATGGCGGAGAGGCTGAGTCAGCAGCAAAGGAATCACTTAGAGGTTGTTGGGGGTTGGTGGACGACGGCAGCGGATAAGAAGGGTAGGAGAGTCCAGTAGAGTCTTGAGACTCAGGGAGAACAGAGGTTGGAGGAGGAAGAGCAGAGGGTTTGTGAGATGGAATCATGGTGGAAGGAGTAGGAGTGGGCGCAGAGACAAAGAAAGGCTTCACCCATGTAGGAGGAGATTTGCAGAGGTCCTGCAAAGTTAAGATATATGGCTGTTGATCTGGATGTCTATGTGGCCCCGGTTGAAAGACAAAATCTCTGACGTTTCAAATTAGTGGGAAGTAGATGTTTCTAGGGGCTATCCAACTCCAAAGGTGGGTCATTCTGAGGCACAGAGGGTCTGCCAGGTCCAGCAATTTACTGAAAAAGAAAGATTCTGGGCCTTGCGCAGACTTTGGTCCAGTGATCAAGGGTCAGGAAGAGAGGTGTTGAAGTTCTCTGTCCCAAAATGAGAGATACACAAACAGTGAAAGCAATCACACACTACACTGACAAGACAAGACAATAAAGAGAGGCAATGGACGTCCAATACTGAGGCCAGGACTGAGTAGCCGGCAAAACCTGATGGGCTGGCAATACTGAATCCGAAGCAAAATATCACTGAGTCAAGGAGACTATTGTTCCTCGATTTCCTGAGTCCTCTGGGGCATCCCCCAGGGACGTGGCCTGTGGCTCTGTGACACGTATGTCAGCCTTTGTCAGAGAGAGCTCACGCTCATCACCAATAGCCATTTTTCCAAGCCCTAAGCTGAAACCTAAAACCAAAAAGAGTTCCCTTACTTACCCTGAAAGGAGCCCCTTGGGGATCTTTCATCCGCCGCTGCCGGATCTTGCTCGTGCCTCCAGATGTAAAGGTCGGGCAAGCATCAGAGGAAGAGACCACCAGAGGAATGTCTCATGCAACAGTAAATGGTATATTATGGGTCCAGCATTCTGCGGCTCAGAGCTCACTTGAATAGAGCAGAGAACAATGAGAACAGCTTAAGCAGAGCTTATATGCTTTCCTTGGAGAGGGCAGGGAGGGAAGTTTATTGATGGGTCAGGGCAAGTGGGTGGTTTGCGTGCAAACGGGTGAGGGTATACATTTGCAGTTTGGCAGTTGGGGACAGCACATTCTGGAAACAAGATTAGCAAACAGTCCTCAAGACTTCAACAGTGTTTTGTTAAGCATACAGAAAAACAGTAAGTAACAAGTACCTATTTTATTAACCTTTCACCAAAGCCTAAATGGAAAGTGAGCATGGATTACTAAACACATCCATATCCAGGTTGCCTAACGCTCTCAAATCAATCCTATTGGTGACTACATATTTGTTTCTTCTTAAGATAATATATTCAACCTCAACCCTGTTGAAAATGACTAATCCTATCACTCACTTTATATTTTGACTGATTTCCTAATGTCTCTATTGATATCTGCTTTCCTACATATTTTCCCCAGTTCATCATTGTGACTGACTCTTCACATGTGCTGACATTTACATTCACTCTTTATCCGAAACCCTATTGCTAAAGAACTTTTGGTCCAAATCCTATACTCACTCTTTTTTCTAACATATCGACTATCTTCCTAATCCTAAAGACTATCCCTTTTTGACTGGATGATCTCTTTGACAAGCAATCATCCAAGGTACAAGGTCCTATGCCATTGTATATTGATTTATCTGAGACATCTGTGCAGAACATAATTCAAAGCTAAGTATCCCAATCAACAGCCCAATGCCCTTCCTGGATTCAAATCTTATCTAGATTTCTGTTTTCAAACTTATATTTCACCAATATATTCTTGTAAATATCGCAAGTTCCCAATACCATTATTCATTAAGCAGAATGATTCCTAACTCAAATGAAACATGTTATTAAGCCTAACCATACATTGTTCCCTCAAACTAACTTTACAGAAGAGCCGAGACAGAGTTTATCTTACAATACAGTAATGTAGGGGATCTTCCACCTGCTGAGAACATCAAAGGACCATGCAGAAATTATACCCTGAAGAAGTTGCAGGCAGCTATGAAGGACCTAAGATGGGAAAAGTCATATTCCATTGCAAACAACAGGGTCAGTATTAAGGGATGTGTCTGAATCAGCCTCTCCTTTCTTAATGTAGAGAACTGATGAAACCATGCCTGTGTGGAGAGCTGTTTACACGTGCCTATGGTTGATATACCATTCTAACTTGTGAAAGTGTCAAAGGAAGTAGGGGCAGCCTCCATTTCATGGGACCTTTCGAAGCAACTGTTAGGACAAAGTGGTGGCCAAGGTAGTGACCTCATTCAGTTCCTAAAGAAAGTGACCTCACCTCTCTTCCTTGGTGATCAAAAAATCTGAAATTGTGATGCAGGAAGCCAGGCACCCAGAGCCAGTCCCAATCCCAGTCCCAGTGGTCTCACTTGTTTGGATTTATAAGGGACAGAGTCAGTCTTTCTTGGTACCGACTGATATGAGGATTGTCAAATGGCAGAAGAGCTCTGAAGAGGGGCCTTTCCTGAGAAAGCAGGTATTGGTTCACCGCTGGCTCCTGACAACTTCACAGTGTTGGCCAAGGAGACCAGATCTGAGAAAGGACCGGCCATTTCAGGGGAACATAGTATGGCCCACCAGTTAGAGGACACTCCGGATAGTCACAGACCTACTTGGGTTAAGGAGGTGCCTTTGTGGGTGTTCAGTGAGTTTGTGCTTTTCTCTCATGTTCTGAGAATAGGTAGGAAAGGCAGTTTTTTTGGGTTGGAGTGGACTGTTTCTAGTAAGTCGTTTGACAAGGCTAGTGTTTCTAAGTCTGAGTATCCCACTGTGTCCGTGGTTGTAGACATTAGAAAAGAGAAGGCATCAAAGGATGTGTCCTGTCTAGTAGAAAACTTCCCAGCATTCATCCTGCCTAATTGAAGAATGGACTTTGGTTTGCCTTATGGATGGGCAACACCTACTAAATTCCTAAGTACCTGTTTTCTTCCTGAATTCTGGCCACTCTCCAGAATAGTCTCATGGTTTTGTTTCCAAGATATGTACCACCTCCAAGCTCTGAGACATGTCCATATACTTGATAGCTGTAGAGAATGGGAACATCTTAGAAAACTCAGATATCAGTGTGACCCGGAAATTCTCAGTGGAGAAACCCTGCTTTGGTTCATTTGCTTACCTATGGTTCTGTTGTCCTGAATGTCAGGAAGGTCTTTGCCTCAGGCAACCCCTTTGTGAAGCCTGAAGAAAACAGTTTTCAAATGGAAATGAATGGGCATCACCTGTGGCTCTTTGCTTAATTGCTTGTAAAAGGATGTGTCTAAATCAGCCTCTTGGCCCTGTATGAGGTTGTGGCTTAGATTCTCAGCACATGATGGATCTAAAGATAGATTCCATGTGTGCAATCAAAACCAAAATGGAAAAGAATCTGTCATTGTTGATGAATCTCTTGCCTTCCTCTGTTAGGATTCTGACCTCTATCAAGTGAGAATAGGGATCCTTTAGGTCAAATGAGTTCTTTGAAGAACTGCAGAGGTGCTTGTGTTTTCTTGTGACTCCAAATCACTTAAAGAATCTATCCCTGAGAGTCAGTAGGCCTCAAATTGGAGAAGCAGGCCTATTGGATCACTCCAGGTTTACAGGAAGGTGACCATGCCACCCTGACTTTAGGCAAATGAGGGGCAAGGAAGATTATTTCGGACACTCTCTTGGGATGCGTCCCACATGAAAAACTCCAGCCAGAGGTAATGATGAGTGTCTCTCTGGAAGAAGGTGAGGACCATGTGGAAGTGTTTTGGTTTTAATTGTAGTCATTCGTGTGGCAGTTGGAAGAGATGACTGGATCCACCTGGGCTTGAACTCTGGTGTCATTCCCCTTAAACACTCAGTTCTGGATCAATCATCAAAGAAGTATTGCCATGAATTGTGTTAAGAATTTAGGAAGCCATGCATGAGAGTCTCCGTTGGAAACTGAG
The DNA here is from genome assembly GCF_048772815.1 of Callospermophilus lateralis. NCBI lineage: Eukaryota > Metazoa > Chordata > Mammalia > Rodentia > Sciuridae > Callospermophilus > Callospermophilus lateralis. The sequence goes on from NW_027512604.1 coordinate 237,200, forward strand.
ATCTAGTGCTAGGGTGGCTTTCCACAGAGCACTGGGAATCTCAGCCAGGATATCACATTATTTTTTTCTGAAAGACTTGGAAGCCATATTTGCTAGTCAAAACACACATGGACCTCAATTGTAGACCTCGATGGGCCTGGATTCATGTGACCTTTAGGCCACTCTTTGGGAAGCCTTGCCTGTGAGAGTTCTTCAAATTTTTCATTGAAATGAGCTTCCTCACCATTGAATGATTCCTGAATGATTTGAAAGCCATAGTGCTTCCAACTTCATAATTGAAAATTGGCTAGATAAATACCATGAAATTTTTGAAATTCCAATGACCAGGTGGCAATGAAGAACATTTGGATGTCCTGTTGCTGATCACGAGTGTACCAGACAGTGCCTTGATTGACTGGTTTTGATGAAAATGGTGTAGAACAGAGATCTCAATAATTTGGATCCTGCTGAATAGTGGGCCTAGAGCAGTGGTGAGCAAATGTGTGATAAAACATCTGAGGTGGGGCCATGTGGATCTGCCATTGGCTTCCAAATGGCTTGTGACTGACATGGTGCAGCCAGCAGACCCTTATATGTAAAGGCAACTTGTTATATGGAGAGGTTTCAGTGCAATGTTCAGAATCAGGTTGCTATGGTCAAGGGGGCATCCTATGTGGTATACAAGCCCTGTTGGTGCATTCTCCTGCAGACCCTGATCCACCACACGTGACAGAACTCGCGGCAACACTGTGTCCCAGTTGAACTCCTTGTATTTCGTGAAGCAAATACCAAACTCCGAGTGCAGCAGGAAGAAACATTAGGAAAAGTGGAGGATGATGAAATGGCTTTGCAGTCCATATGGGGAGACACTTAGCCCCCAGTGGCCACAGTTTACATACAAGAGAGAATTCAGCACTGCTGCTTCATGTTTATTGGAAAATTATAAACCATGTCCTCCAGATCACAGAGATGAAGACGCAGCTTTGATGGTCTCACTAGAAAGGAAGCTAAAGATCCTCACAAAAACATATATTTCAAGTGCCCAACCTAGAGACAGTTTCTCCAGACGTCTTTAGGCAGGCAAATCTCCATGTTTGTAGAGTTTTTACACTGTCCCATACTTTTGGAAACTCCTCTACAATCTCCAAGGTTGTGAACCCTAAGCATTTTCAATTTCAGATATGTATTCAAAGATTTTCTAACTCTTCTCCTCTAATTGTGTCTTACTTGGGGTGAAGGTAATGTCAAGGCATTGTTCTGAATGAGAGTGGGAAAATTTTTTTGTAGTACACATTTGCATACACATTGATCCATTTTCCAATTTTCCATTCGAAATACTGAATCCCTGACACTAACTCATACCCTACTAGACTCTGACTACTAATCCTAATATGATGGAGAAAAATAAACAAAAAAAACTGAAAATACAAGCAGTTCAGAGGAGACATGGTGTATAGTTGGACTTCCCTCTTGCATGATAAAGGGTCGGTTTTATAAATCTAGTCAATTTTTAATTGAAATAGTCCTCCATGTGTTTTTTTTTAAGAGAGAGTGAGAGAGGAGAGAGAGAATTCTATAATATTTATTTTTTTAGTTATCGGCGGACACAACATCTTTGTTTGCACGTGGTGCTGAGAATCGAACCCATGCCGCACGCATGCAAGGCGAGCGCGCTACCACTTGAGCCACATCCCCAGCTCTCTCCATGCGTTTTTAAAGTTAACATCTATGTGAATTCCTGTCTCCCTTTCTCTGTAGCCTACTCAGCACATGTACTTTTTATATGCACATATAGATTCCTACTTGGTATCACACGTATATTTTTATGAGTTGGCTGACTTGTCAGAAACAAATTGTAAGAAGAGATCAGTCCTCCTAAACGCTGTTGGAACTGAAAATCCAAACTATGGGTGAGCTTCCTATTAGAACAATATTATACATAAACCCATGTTTAGTAAAATAAATATTTTTGCATCTGAGGGTGATATATATTACATGATGAATTACGATTGGCATATATATATTGATACTTTTTAATGAATTTTTGTGTTTTTTTTTGTATATATATATATATATATATATATATATATATATATATACACATACACTCTACAGATTTTATAAAATATGAAATATATTTGTCTTATATACACTCCGTGAATTCATTCATGTTCATGTATGTGGATTTATAATCAACTTTTCACAAGATTATTCTCAGAAATAATCATCTACCTGAAATACATATTTGTTTCCCAGTGCTGAAAACTGACTTCAATCAATGGTGCTTACAAATCCCAATATTTCTACAGTAACTGACCCAGTTTAACATCAATGCAAGTATATTCCTATGGGACATGATGTCTATTTTGACATTCATTTTAATTCAACACTGGTACATTACTATTTCTTCAGGTTTGCACATCATAGGATATATATTTCATTCACAAGTTCAAAAATTTATAGGAATTTGTTTCACTTTTAATCACTTCCTGCTTCAGAACACATGTATTCCTCCATGTTACTTGACTGGTCTTTTCATGAGACTTCTTTCCAAACACATTATTTTCGATTTCCATAATCAATTTTGAAGCTAAACCCACACACTCTTCAAGATAAACCATAACATTAATATTACCATTAGATGTATAAGTGGTTGGAATGAATGTGTGAATATCAATATAAGATTTCCTGTACATTTTCACATTTCAATTCAATCCATTATTAAAGTTGGAACCAGGTATGTTATTTATTCACAGTATGGTCTATTAATGCATTATCTCTATATTCATAGACACAGTGTACACCTCTTTGTTCCCCCAATACTAATTTATACCTCTTCAAAACATTGCTCCCAGAAATGGTAGAAGAAATATTCATGTCACCTTATCTATCTATCTATCAATATATATATATATATATATATATATATATATATATATATATATATATATATATATATATATTCTTTTTTTATCACAGTAATATTCTGGACACAAAAAACAAAGGTCATACTCATGATTGTATCAAAGCCTAAATGGAAAGTGAGCATGGATTACTAAAAACAACCATATCCAGGTTGCCTAATGCTCTCAAATGTAAATCCTATTGGTGACTACATATTTGTTTCTTTCTAAGATTATATATTCAACTTCAAGCCTGTTGAAAATGTCTAATCCTATCACTCAGTTTATACTTTGCCTGATTTCCTTATATCTCTATTGATATCTGCTTTCCTACATATATTCCCCAGTTCATCATTGTGTCTGACACTTCACATATGCTGACATTTACATTCAATGTCTACCCGAGACCCTATTGCTAAAGAAATTTTGGTCTAAATCCTATACTCACTCTTATTTCTAAACCTACTGACTATCTTCCTAATCCTACTGACTATTGCTTTTTGACTCGATGTTCTCTTCGACAATTAATCATCCAAGGTATAAGGTCCTAAACCATTGTATTTCAATTTGTCGGAGACATATATGCAGAACATTATTCAAACCTAAGAATCCCACTCAAGGACCCAATGCCCTTCTGACTTCGAATCTTACCTAGATTTCTGTTTTCATACTTACATTTCACCTATATATTCTTGTAAATATCACAGGTTCCCAATACCATTATTCATGGGGCAGAGAGATTCCTAACCCAAATCAAACATGTTATTAACCCTAAACATACACTGTTCCCTCAATCTAACTTTACAAAAGAGGAGGGACAGAGTTGGTCTTACAATACAGGAATGTAGGGGATCTTCCACCTTCTGAGAACATCAAAGGTCCATGCAGAAATGATCCCTGGAGAAGATATAGGCAGCTATGAAGGACCTGAGAGAGGAAAAGTCATCTTTTATGGTAAACAACCTGGTCAAGATGAATGGATGTGTCTGAATCAACCTCTATCTTCTAAATGTAGAGAAGATGGACCAAATCAGGCCTGTGTGGAGAGCTCTTCCCAGGTGCCTATGGTTGATATACCATTCTAACTTGTGAAAGTGTGACAGAAAGAAGGGACAGACTCCATCTCATGGGACCCTTAGAAGTTACTGTTAGGACAAAGAGGTTGCCAAGGCAGTGACCTCATTCTGTTCCTGAAGGAAGTGACCTCACTTCACTTCCTTGGTGATGGAACTCTCTGAACTTGGGATCCAGGAAGAGAGGCACCCAGAGCCAGTCGCAGTCCCAGTCCCTGTGGTCTCACTTGTTTCAATTTACCAAGCACAGAGTCAGTCTTTCTTAGTACAAACAGATGAGAGGATGGCCAAATGCCAGGAAAGCTCTGAAGAAAGACCTTTCTGAGAAAGCAGGTATTGGTTCACCGCTGGCTCCTGACAACTGCACAGAGTTGGCCAAGGAGACCAGATTTGAGATACAACAGGCCATTTTGGGGGAATATAGTATGGCCCACCATTCAGAGGACACTCCACAAAGGAGGTGCCTTTGTGGGTGTAGGTGTGTGTATGGTTTTTTCTCAAGTTCTGAGAAGATGTAAGAAAGGCTGTTTGTTTGAATTGGCGTGGACTGTTTCTAGTAAGTCCTTTGACAAGGCGAGTGCTTCTATGTCTGTGTATCCCACTCTGTCCGTGGTTGTAGACATTAGAAAAGAAAATGCATCAATGGATGTGTCCTGTCTAGGAGAAAGCTTCGCAACATTCATCCTGCCCGATTTATTAATGGACTGCAGCTTTCCTTATTGAAGGGAAACACCTGCTATCTTTCAAAGTTTCTGTTTACATCCTGAATTCTGGACACTCTCCAGAATTGCCTCATTGTTTTGTGTCCAAGATATGTACTACCTCCAAGCTATGTGATATGGCTATGTACTGGATAGCTGAAGGGAAAAGCGAGCATCTAGGAAAACTCAGATATCAGTGTGACCAGGAAAGTCTCAGTGGAGAAACCCTGCTTTGTGCGTTTTGTTTACCTATTGTTCTTTTGCCCTGAATTTCAGGAAGGTTTTTGCCTCAGACCACTCCTTTGTGAATATCAATTCAATCCATTATTTAAAGTGGTACCAGCTATACTATTTATTCACAGTATGGTCTATTCATGCATTATCTGTATATTCATAGACAGAGGGTACAGCTTTTTGTACAACCAATACTTATGTATATGTCTTCAAAATATTACTCGCAGAAATGGTGAAAGAAATACTCATGTCACCTAATCTACATATACATTTTATCACAGTAATATTCTGGACACAAAATGCAAAGTTCACACTTATTATTGTACTAAAGCCTAAATGGAAAGTGAACATGGATTACTTCCATGTTCAGGTTGCCTAATGCTCTCAAATATCAATCCTATTGGTGACTACATATTTGTTTCTTCCTAAGATTATATATTCAAAATCAACCCTGTTGCAAATATCTAATCATATCACTCACTTTATACTTTGCCTGATTTTGTAATATCTCTTTTTTTATTGTTACGATGAGCCAATTTAGTACTTTTTTAATTTTTATTTTTTTCATCTTTCATACATTTGATTCAAGTGAGTTATGCATTTCCATTTTTACCCCAAATACAGATTGCAGAATCACATCAGTTACACATTCACAATGTTTACATAATGCCATATTAGTGACTGTTGTATTCTGCTGACTTTCCTATCCCCTACTATCCCCCCTCCCCTCCCCTTTCATCTTCCCTTTCTACCTCATCTGTTGTTGTTCCGTTCTCTCCCTTCCCCCCCTTTCCCCTCACAACGTCGTATATGTGATTTCGTATAACGATGAGGGTTCTTTCCGTTTCCATGCAATTTCCCTTCTCTCTCCCTTTCCCTCCCATCACTTGTCTCAGTTTAATGTTAATATTTTCCTCATGCTCTTTTCCTCTGTTCAGTTCTTAATTGCTCTAATTAAATCAAAGAAGACATTTGGCATTTGTTTTTTAAGGATTGGCTAGCTTCACTTAGCATAATCTGCTCTAATGCCATCCATTTCCCTGCAAATTCCATGAATTTGTCATTTTTTAGTGCTGCATAATACTCCATTGTGTATAGATGCCACATTATTTTTTATCCATTCATCTATTGAAGGGCATCTAGGTTGGTTCCACAGTCTGGCTATTGTGAATTGTGCTGCTATGATCATTGATGTGGCGGTATCCCTATAGCATGCTCTTTTATGGTCCTCAGGGAATAGTCCGAGGAGGGCGGTAGCTGGGTCAAATGGTGGTTCCATTCCCAGCTTTCCCAGGAATCTCCATACTGCTTTCCATAATGGCCGCACCATTTTGCAGTCCCACCAGCAATGTACAAGTGTACCCTTTTCCCCACATCCTCGCTAGCACTTATTATTGTTTGACATCCTAATGGCTGCCAATCTTACTGGAGTGAGATGGTATCTTAGGGTGGTTTTGATTTGCATTTCTCTGACTGCTAGAGAAGGTGAGAATTTTTTCATGTACTTATTAATTGATTGTATGTCTTCTTCTGAGAAGTGTCTGTTCAGGTCCTTGGCCCATTTGTTGATTTTGTAATATCTCTATTGATATCTGCTTTCCTACATATTTTCTACTGTTCATCATTGTGACTGACCCTTCAAGTGTGCTGATATTTACTTTCACACTTTAACCCAAACCCTATTGCTAAAGAACTTTTGTTCCAAATCCTATACTCACTCTTCTTTGTTAACCTACCGAATATCTATCTAATCCTACTTACTATCCCTTTTTGACTGGATGTTCTCTTCGAATTTTAATCATAAAAGGTACAAGGTCCTATGCCATTGTATATCGATTTATCTGAGATATCTGTGCACAACGTAAATCAAAGCTAAGTATCCCAATGAAGGGCCCATTGCCCCTCTGGGCTTCAAAATTACCTAGACTTTCTTTTTTCATTTATATATTTCACCTCTATATTTTTAAAAATATCGCAGGTTCCCAATACCATTATTCATCCAGCAGAATGATTTCTAACCCAAATCAAACATTTTATTAACCCTAACAATACACTGTTCCCTCAATGTAAATTTAAAGAAGAGCAGGGACAGAGTTGGTCTTACAATACAGGAATGTAGGGGATCTTTCACCTGTTGAGAACCACAAGTTCAATGCAGAAATGATCCCTGGAGAATATGTAGTCAGCTATGGAGGACCTGAGAAAGCAAAAGTAATCTTCCATGGCAAAATACCTGGTCAGGATGACGGGATGTGTCTGAATCAGAACCTCTCTTCTCAATGTAGAGGAGATGGACCAAACCAGGACTGTGTGGAGAGCTATTACCGGGTTCCTATGGTTGATATACCATTCTAACTTGTGAATGTTTCACAGGAAGTAGGGGAAGCCTCCATCTAATGAGACACTTGGAAGCTACTGTTAGGATAAAGTGGTTGCCAAGGCAGTGACCTCATTCAGTTCCTGAAGGAAGTTACCTCACCTTACTCCCTTGGTGATGGAACTCTCTGAACTTAGGATCCTGGAAGCCAGGCACACAGAGCCAGTCCCAGTACCAGTCCCAGTGGGTTCACTTGTTTGGAATTACCAAGGACAGCGTCAGTCTTTCTTTGTACCTACTGATGTTAGAATGGCCAAAAGCCAAGAGAGCTCTGAAGAGGGGCCTTTCCTGAAAAAGCAGGTAGTGGCCCACCGCTGGCTCCTGACAACTTCATAGAGATGGACAAGGAGACCATATCTGAGACAGGACAGGACATTTCGGGGGAACATTGTGTGGCCCACCAGTCAGAGGACACTCCATAGAGTCACAGACCTACTTAGGGTAAGGAGGTGCCTTTGTGGGTGTGGTTGTGAGTTTGTGATTTTGTCTCATGTTGTGAGAATAGGAAAAAAAGGTGGTTTGTTTGGTTTGGAGTGAACTGTTTCTCGTAAGTCGTTTGAAAAGGAGAGTGTTTCTATGTCTGTGTATCCCATGGTGTCCGTGGTTGTAGACATTAGAAAAGAGAGTGCATCAATGGATGTGTCCTGTCTAGTAGAAAGCTTCCCATTTCATCCTGCCCAATTTATGAATGGTTTGCGGCTTTACTTAAAGATGGGCATAACCTAATACATTCCTAATTTCCAGGTTTATTCATGAACTCTGTTCACTCTCCAAAATAGGATCATGGTTTTGTGTCCAACATATATACCACCTCCAAGCTCTGTGACATGGCCATGTACTAGATAGCTGAAGGGAATGGCGAGCATCTCAAAAAACTCAGATATCAGTGTGACCAGGAAAATCTCAGTGGAAAAACCCTGCTTTGGGCATTTTGCTTATATATTGTTCTGTTGAACTGAATGTCAAGAAGTTCTTGCTCTGGCCACCCCTTTGTGAAGCCTGAAGTAAACAGTTTTCAAATGGAAATGATTGGGCATCACCTGTGGCTCTTTGCTTAATTGCTTTGGAAAGGGATGTGTCTGAATTAGCATCTTGGCCCTGTGTGAGGTTGTGGCTTAGATTCTCAGCACCAGATGGATCTAAAGAAAGATCCCATGTGTGCATCCAAAACCAAAATGGCAAATACACCAGTCATTGTGGATAAAGTCTCGCTTTCCTCTGTGAGGTTCCTGACCTCTATCAAGTGAGAATAGGGATCCTTTGGGTCAATTGAGTTCTTCAAAGCCCTGCAAAGGTACTTGGGTTTTCTCATGACTCTAATTTACATAAAGAATCTATACCTCTAACTCAGTAGGCCTCAAATTGAAGAAGCGGTGCAGTATTAACGGCATGAATTTTTTGATCACTCCGGGTTCACAGGAAGTATGTCCAGGCCACCCTGACTTTAGGCAAATGAGGGGCAAGGGAGCTTATTTTGGACACTGTCTTGGAATGTGCCCCTCATGGAAACCTCCAGCCAGAGGTTATGATGAGTATCTATATGGAAAAAGATGAGGGCCATGTGGGAGTGTTTTGGTTTAATTGTGGTCATTGTGTGGCTGTTAAAGGAGATGCCTGGGTCCACATGGGCTTGAACTCTGGTGTGATTACACTTAGAGAGTGCATTCTGGATCTGATCTCAGAGAACTTGTGCCATGAATTGTGTTGGGATTCTAGGAGGGCACGCATGAGAGTCTCCCTTGGAAACTGAGATCTAGGCCCAGGGTGGCTTTCCACAGAGCACTGGGAATCTCAGCCAGGATACCACATGATTTTTTTTTTCTGAAAGACTTGGTAGGCATAGGTGACAGTCAAAACACACATGGACCTCACATTGTAGACCTCAATGGGTCTGATTTCATGTGACTTTTTGGCCACTCCCTGGGAAGCCTTGTCTTTAACAGTTCTACAGAGCTTTCATTGAAATGAGGTTTCTCATCATTTAATGGTTCCTGTACAAATTGAAATCCACAGTGCCTCCATCTTCATCCGTGAAAAATGGCTAGATAAATACAATAAAATTATTGAAATTTCCATGACCAGGTGGCACTGGAGAAAATTTGGAAAACCGGTTGCTGATCATGAGTATACCAGACAGTGCCTTGATTGACTAGGTTTCATCAAAATGGTGTATAACAGAGATGCCAGTAAATTGGAGCCTGCTGAGTAGTGGGCCTAGACCAGAGGAGGGGAGGTGTGTGATAAAACATCTGTGGTGGGGCCATGTTGATCTTCCATTGGCTTCCAAATGCCTTGTGACTGACATGGTGCAGCCAGCAGACCCTTATATGTAATGGTATCTTGTTATATAGAGAGGTTTCAGGGCAATGTTGAGAATTATGTTGCTGTGGTCAAGGGGAAAAGCTATGTGGAATAGAAGCAGTGTTGGTATATTCTCTTGCAGACCCTGACCCACCACACGTGACAGAACTCCCTCAAGCACTGTGTCCCAGGTGATCTTTTTTTTACTTCATAAGCAAATACCAAACTCCCAATGCAGCAGCAAGAAACACCAGGAAAAGTGAAGGATGACCAAATGGCTTCACAGTCCACACGCGGAGACACTTAGGCCCCAGTGGACACAGTTTACCTACATAGAGAGAATTCAGCACTCCTGCCTCATGTTCACTGGAAAATATGAAACCATGTCCTCCAGGTCGCATAGATGCACACCCAGCTTTGATGGTCTCAGTACAAAGAAAGCTCCTTACGAAAACATATATATCAAGTGCCCAACCTCAGAGGCAGTTTCTCAAGAAGTCTTTAGGGCAGCAGAGCTCCATGTTTGTGGAGTGCTTACCCTGTCCCATACTTTTGGAAACTCCTTTACGACATCCAAGTTTGTGAACTCATGAGAATATTCATTTCCAGATATGTATTCACAGAATTTTTAACTCTTATCCTCTAATTGTGTCTTACTTGGGACGAGGGTAATGTCTAGGCATTGTTCTGAATGAGAGTGGAAAGATTTTTGTGAATCCCTGACACTAACCCATTCCCTACTAGACTCTGACTACTAATCCTAATATGATGGAGAAACATAACCCAAACAGAATAGAAATACAAGCATTTCAGACGAGGCATGGTGTATAGTTGGACATGCCTTTTGAAATATATAGGGTAGGAGTTATAAATCTAGTCAATTTTTAATTGAAATAGTTCTACATGTGTTTTTAAAGTTAACAAATATATGAATTACTGTCTTCCTTTCACAGTAGCCTATTCAGCACATGTGTTTTAATATGCACATATAGAATCCTACCTGGTGTCACACGTACATTCTCGTGAGGTGGCTGACATGGCACATACAAATTGCGAGAAGTGATCACTCGTCCTAAACACTGTTGGAACTGAAAATTCAACCCATGGGTGAGCTTCCTATTTGAACAAACTTATATAAAAATCCATATTCATTAAAATGAATATTTTTGGATATGATGATGATATATATTTCATGATGAATTTCAATTGGCATATATATTGCTATTTTTAATGTCTGTGATATATATATATATATATATATATATATATATATATATATATATATATATATATATATAACATGTGTCTTATTATACACTCCCTAAATTCATTCATATTGATGTATTTGGATTTTTAATCAACTTTTCACAAGATTATTCTCAGTAATATTCATCCACCTGAAATACATATTTGTTTCCTAGTACTGAAAACTAACTTCTTTGAATGGTGCAAACATATCCTAACATTTCTACACTAACTGACCCTGTATAAAATCAATTCAAGTAGATTACTATGGGACATGATGTGTATTTTGATGTTCAATTTTATTCAACACTTCTACATTACTATTTATTCACTTTATGCACATCATAGAATATATATTTCATCCACAAGTTAGCAAATTTATAGGCATTTGTCTCACTTTCAATCACTTCGTGCTTCAGAACACATGTATTCATCCATGTTTCTTGACTGACCTTTTCATGAGACTTCTTTCCAAACACATTATTTTCGATTTCCATAATCACTTTTGAAACACTTCAAAAGTTACCTTGAGCTTGGGGAGGGAAACTGAGCCCCGACTTTCTTAGTCATCCTCCAGAGTCAGTATGGCTGGCTGGTGTGGCTGTCGCTTTTTAGGGCAATTTTGGCCCAGTGTCCTTTTTTCTTTAGGGTAGGCACATTGATCTGAGGGCAGGGTGCCCTCTGGCATGGGCCAATGTGATCCCTTCTTGTCTACCTGTTTCTTAATTTCTGGCCTATTTGTTGTTGTGACCAGGACCTTAGTCAACGCCTTAGTCTGCCTTTTGTTTCTTTTATCCTCCCTTTGTTCCCTTCTCTTCCTCAGTTTCTCTCTTATAGTATACGTTCTTGACTTCTCTGACTAAATCTCTCAAAGTCATATCTTGTAATCAATCTAGCTTTGTAACTTTGTTTTAATATCCAGGCCAGTTTGCGCAATAAAGTCCATCGTGACAGATGCCTTTTGATTCTCTGCCTGAGGATCAAAAGGAGTATATCTCCTATATGCCTCTATAATTCTCTCTAGAAACATAGTGGGAGATTCATCAGGCCCTTGAATAATCTCTCTTACCTTGTCCAAATTAGTTTGTCGCTAGCGGCTGCTTGGAGACACACTATTAGAGCCCGGTGATAAGTGGACAGATGCTCCCTACCTTCAAAGATTTTGGGGTCTCAGTTGGGTGGGTTCAAGGGAAAGCTGCCTTTGATTATGTTGGGAAGTTGTGTCGGATGCACATCTTGTTTGAGGATATTTTTTTTTAGCTTCCTGGAGGATTCACTGTTGTTCCTCTGTCATGAAGAGAATCCCTAGGAGTTTTTGGCAGTCTTCTGAAGTAGGCTGGTGTGAAAACATCAATGACTCAACCAGACCTGAGAGCCAAGTAGGGTCCTCAGAAAAAGGGGGATTATAATTTTTTTAAGTTATTTAGGTCTGACGAGGAGAAAGGCTAATACTGGTAGGCTTGCATTTTTTCCCTGTGGCCATCGTCAATCATTGGCCCATAGGGATGGAGGGGGAGCATTCCGAGAGTTCCAGGGTTTTCAATCATTCACCGCCAGCGAGTTCCTTTAGACGGGTCAGCTTCCTCCAAGGGAAGAGGTGCTGTGTGTGCCGCAAGGGAATTATCTGGAGGGCGCTGGGCCGGCATAGCTTCCTCCAATGGAGGAGAGGCTGAGTCATCAGCAGGGGAATCACTTAGAGGGTGTTGGAGGTTGGGGGACAAGGGCAGGGGATAAGGAGGGGAAGGAGAGTCCAGTAGAGTGAAATCTGGTGACTCAAGGAGAACAGAGGGTGTAGGAGGAGGAGGAGCAGAGGATTTGAGAGTTCCTGGGGGAAGGAGTCAGAGTGGGGGCAGGAGCAAGAAAGGCTTCACCCATGGAAAAGGAGATATGCAGAGTTTCCGCCGAGTTAAGATATATGGCTGTTGATCCAGATGGCTATGTGGCCCCGGCTGAAAGACAATATCTCTGACTTTTTTAAATTAGTGGGAAGTAGAAAGATCCTTCTAGGGGTAATCCAAATCCAAAGGTGGGCCATTCTGAAGCACAGAGAGTCTGCCACATCCGGGGCTTTACTGAAAAAGAAAGATTCTGAGTCCTTAAGCGGACTTTGGTCCAGTGATCAAGGATCAGGGAAAGAGGCATTGAAGTGCTCTGTCCCATAATGAAAGATACACAAACAGTTAAAGCAATGAAACATGACACAGACAAGACAAGGCAATGAAGACAGGCAATGGACGTCCAACACTGAGACCAGGACTGAGGAGCCGGCAAAACCCGATTGACTGGCAATACTGAATCCGAAAAAAAATATCACTGAGTCCAGAAGACTATCTCGTCCCCATAAATTTACGGGAAGATGATCCAATACATATGGCTGTAGAGTTCCTTCACATCCTTCAGGATCCTTCCAATCTAATACCATTGCATTTCTATGGGGATTAGACGCCACTCCTAGGCCTCAAAGCATTTGAGTGGCTTGTTGTAACGGCCAATGTTTTGGCCATTCTTGACGAGAGATGATGCTAAGGTCTGCATCTGTATCCAGGAGCCCATTAAATTTATGCCCTTGAATATTTAGTTTTAGCATGGGGCCAGAATCTAAATTTAAAGAAAGCATAGCCCAATCTACACCTGTGGAGCCTAATCACTTGGAACCTCTTTCTACAGTACAACTGGAAAATTTTTCATGTAGGCTGGGTATTATTAGTAACTGTGCTATTCTATCTCCTGGTGAAATTACTGATATACCCTTTGGAGAACTGGCTATAATTTTTATTTCACCTTCATAGTCGAGATCAATTACCCCAGGACTTATCATAAGTCCTTTTAGAGTAGAAGAGCTGCGTCCGAATAATAAGCCTACTGTTCCTTTGGGAAGAGGTCCTTTTACCCATGTGGAAATGAATTGAACTCCCATCTCTGCAGTTAGTACTGCTCTGGCGGAGGCACAGATGTCCAACCCTGAGCTCCCTCTGGTTTGTCTGATGAGGGATCTGATGGACAATGTGTCCTGGGCACTACCCTGATGGGGTTGCTGGGTTTCTCCAGTGCTGTGTATATTTGTGGTTTTGGGCCCCGGAGCATTGAGCCCCCTTGTCCATTTTTGGCAATGGAGCTCCATGTCTTTGTCCACAATATTGTGGATAAACACCTGGTCCTTGTTCGTTTTTTGATAATGGTGTACCCTGTATGGTGGTTTGAGAACAGCATTCATTAGCCCAAAGTCTCCCTCTACGGCATCGTGGACAAATACCTGGTATTCTACTCCTTTGATACCTAGTTTTGTTAAACCCTCCTCCTATGGGACAATTCCTTTTAAAATGTCCTGTTTCTTCACAATTGTAGCATGTTCTTGGCCTGGCATCTAAAGCCTGTTTTACTGCAGCTGCCACAATTTGCCCTTGTTCATTAATGTCTCTGGCATCTAAAGCCTGTTTTACTGCAGCTTCCACGACTTGCTCTTGTTCTTTAATGTCTCTACATAATTTAATATATGTGTTTAAATCTTCATGTTTCCATGGTCTAATGATATCATTGCACCAAAGATTCGCTTGCTCATAAGCCAGTTGTTTTAGTGATGGCATTGCTTGTTGTGTATTTCCAAAAACTCTGGTAGCTGTTTGAATAAGCCTATCTACAAATTCAGCATAAGGTTCATTAGCTCCTTGTATTACCTTAGATAATTAACCTTGTAAACCTCCATGTCCTTGTAAAGTCTTCCATGCCTTAATTGCATCTAACAATTTACTGAACACTCTTTCAGTTTTTTTTTTTTTTAATAATTTCTGATTCCGCATTTCTACTATAATACAACCCAACAAGATGACACCAAACAAAACAGCTCCTCAGGAATAGCCGTCAGAGCCCAACTGCCACCACAGGCTTCCCACAAGCCTCTCCCTCAAACACAAGTCTCCTCCTCTTGAGTCCGATTGGCTGGGTCGCATGGGCGGAGCCAAAAAAGTCCCCCAATGAGCAGTTCCGTGGTCTGAAAGGGCAGGGAACCAGCCCAATGTGCATCACCACAGAGGAGCCAATCAGCTAGATGTTGCTGGGGCCGCTGTGAGTCAATCATCCGCTGGCAGTCTGAAAGGTCGGGGAAACCGCTCATTGAGCATCTCCAATGAGCATCACCACAGAGAAGCAAATCAGCTAGAAGATGCTGGGGCCGCTGTGAGCCAATCATCCGCTGGCAGTCTGAAAGGTCGGGGAAACCGCTCATTGAGCATCTCCAATGAGCATCACCACAGAGAAGCAAATCAGCTAGATGATGCTGGGGCCGCTGTGAGCCAATCATCAGCCGGCAGATGGAAGTTTGCTGGCAGCTGCAAGTTTACTGGGGATCCTTTGGCTGTGGCTCTCAACAGATTATTCTCAGAAATATTTAACCACCTAAAATACATATTTGTTTCCTAGTACTGAAAACTATCTTCAGTGAATGGTCCTTATATATCCTAATATTTCTATAGTAACTGACCAAGTTTAACATCAATGCAGTTAGATTCCTATGGGACATGAAATGTATTTTGAAGTTCATTTTTATTCCACACTGATACATTACTATTTCTTAAGTTTATGGACATCATAGGATATAACCTTTCATCCACAAATTCACAAATTTATAGGCATGTGGTTCACTTTCAATCACTTCCTCTTTCAGAAAACATGTATTCCTCTATGATTCTTTAGTGGTCTTTTCAATAGACTTCTTTCTAAAAACATTATTTTCGATTCTATACTCATTTTTGAAGCAAAACTCACACACTCTTCATGATAAACCGTAACCCTAATATTACCATTAGATGTATAACTGGTTGGAATGAATGTATATATATCAATATAAGATTTCCTATATATTTTCAAATATAATTTCAATGCATTATTTAAAGTTGGAACCAGTTATATAATTAATTCACAATATGGTCTATTCATGCATCATCTCTTCTTCATCAACACAGGGTACGCCTATTTTATCTGCAATACTAATTTATAAGTTTTCAAAATATTGCTCCTCATATTGGTCGAAGAAATACTCATGTAATCTGATCTAAATATATATTTTACCACAGTAATATTCTTGACACAAAATGCAAAGGTCACACTTATGATTGTACTAAAGCCTAAATTTAAAGTGAGCATGGATTACTAAACACCTCCATGTCTAGGTTCCCTAATGCGCTCAAATGTCAATCCTATTGGTGACTAAATAATTGTTTCTTCCTAAGATTATATATTCAACCTCAACCCTGTTGAAAATGTCTAATCCTATCACTCACTTTAGACGTTGCCTGATTTCCTAATGTGTCTATTGATACATATTTACTCTCTTTCCTACATATTTTCCCCAGTTCATCATTGTGACTGACTCTTCACATGTGCTGACATTTACATTCACTCTCTAACTAAAACCCTATTGCTAAAGAACTTTTGGTACAACTCCTAGACTCACTCTTCTTCCTAATCCTACTGACAATCTTCCTAATCCTTTGGACTATCCCTTTTGGACTGGATGATCTCTTCTAAATTCAGTCATCTGAGGTACAGCATCCTATGCCATTGTAAATGAATTTATCTGAGACCTCGGTACAGAACATAATTCAAGCTTAGTATGCCAATCAATTGCCAAATGCCCTTCTGGGCTTCAAATCTTACCTAGATTTCTGTTTTTGTACTTATATTTCAAGTCTATATTCTTATAAGTATCACAGGTTCCCAAACCATTATTCATCCAGCAGAATGATTCCTAACCAAAATCGAACATGCTATTAACCCTAACCATACAATGTTCCGTCAATCTAACTTTACAGAAGAGCAGGGACCGAGTTGGTCTTACAATACAGGAATGTAGGGGATCTTCCATCTGCTGAAAACCTCAAAGGTCCATGCAGAAATGATGCATGGAGAAGATTTAGGCAGCTATTTAGGACCTGAGAGAGCAAAAGTCATCTTCCATGGCAAACAACCTAATCAGGATGAAGGGATGTTTCTGAATCAGCCTCTCTCTTCTTAATGTAGAGAAGTCAGACCAAACCAGGGCTTTGTGGAGAGCTGTTCCCAGGTGCCTGTGGTTTCTATACCATTCTAATTTGTGAATGTGTCACAGGAAATAGGGGCAGCCTCCATCTTATGAGAACCTAGGAAGCAACTGTTAGGACATATTGGTGGCCAAGTCAGTGACCTCATTCAGTTCCTGAAGGAAGTGACCTCACATACTTCCTTGGTGATGGAATTCTCTGAATTTGGGATCCAGGAAGCCAGGCACCCAGAGCCATTACCCGTCCAAGTCCCAGTGGTCTCACTTGTTTGGATTTACCAAGGATAGAATCAGTCTTTCTAGGTACCTATTCATGTGAAGGTGGCCAAATTCCAAGAAAGCTCTGAAGAGGGGCCTTTACTGACAAGACTGGAATTGGCTCACCACTGCCTCCTGACAACTTCACAGAGTTGGTGAATGACACCAGATGTGAGACAGGAAAGGCCATTTCGGAGGAACATCGTATGGCCTACCAGTCAGAGGACACTCAGAAGAGTCACAGACCTACTTGGGGGAAGGAGGTACCTGGGTGTGTGGATGTCAGTTTGTGGTTTTGTCTCATGTTCTGAGAATAGGTAAAAAAACGTGATTTATTTCTTTTGGAATGGACTGTTTCTAATAAGTCATTTGACATGGTGAGTGTTTCTATTTCTGTGTATCCCACTGTGTCCGTGGTTGTACACATTAGAAAAGAGAATGCATCAATGAATATGTCCTGTGTAGTAGAATGCCTCCCATCAATCAACCTGTCCAATTTATGAAAGGACTGCGGCTTGCCTTACCAATGGGAAACACCTACAACCTTCCTAAGTTCCTGTTTTCTTCCAGAATTCTGGCCACTAGCCAGAATAGGCTCATCGTTTTTTATCCATGATATGTACCACCTCCAATCACTGTGACATGACCATGTACTGAATAGCTGAAGGGAATGGCATGGAGAGCATCTCAGAAAACTCAGATATCAGTGTGGCCAGGAAACTCTCAGTGGAGAAACCCTGCTTTGGGCCTTTTGCTTACATTTTGTTCTGTTGCCCTGAATGTCAGGAAGGTATTTGCCTCTGGCCACCCCTTTGTGAAGACTGAAAAAAACAGTTATCAAATGGAAATGAATGAGAATCACCTGTGGCTCTTGGCATAATTGCTTTGGAAAGGGAGGTGTCTGAATCAGCCACTTGGCCCTGTGTGAGGCTCCAGCTTAGCACATGATGGATCTAAAGAAAGATCCCGTGTGTGCATCCAAAACCAAAATGGCAAAAAGATCAGTCATTGTGGATGAAGTCTCTAGCCTTTTTCTGTGATGTTCCTGACTCCATCAAGTGAGAATAGGGATCCTTTGGGTCAAATGAGTTCTTCAAAGCCCTGCAGAAGTGCTTGGGTTTTCTCATGACTCCAAACCACATAAAGAATCTATACCTGACATTCAGTAGGCCTCAAAATGGAGAAGCAGAAGAGTATTAATGGCAGGTCTATTTAATCCCTCCTGGTTCACAGGAATGGTGTCCAGGCCACCCTGACTTTAGGCAAATGAGGGCCAAGGGTGCTCATTTTGGTCACTGTCTTGGGCTGCGCCCCTCATGGAAACCTTCAGCCAGAGGTTATGATGAGTGTCTATATGGAGAAGATGAGGGCCTTGTGGGAGTGTATAGGTTTTAATTTTGGTCATTTGTGTGGCGATTGGAAGAAATGACTTGGTCCAACTGGGCTTGAACTCTGGTGTGAGTTCAAGGGGACTTAGAGACTGAGTTCTGGAACTAAACTCAGAGAAGTATTGCCATGAATTGTGTTGGGATTTTAGCAGGCCACACATGAGAGTCGCCCTTATAAACTGAGATCTAGGTCCAGGGTGGCTTTCCACAGAGCACTGAGAATCTCAGCCTGGATATCACATGATTTTTTCTGAAACACTTGGCAGGCATACTTGAGCGTCAAAACACACATGGACCTCACATTGTAGACCTCAATAGTCCTGGATTTCTGTGACCTTTTGGCCACTCCTTGGGAAGACTTGCCTGTGAGAGTTTTCCAGAGGTTTCATTGAAATGAGCTTCCTCACCATTTAATGTTTCCTGAAAAAATTGAAACCAACAGTGCCTCCAACCTCATGCTTGAATAATGGCTCGATAAATACCATGAAATTTTTAAAATTCCTTTGACCAGGTTGCACAGGAGAACCTTTGGATGTACTGTTGCTGACGATGAGTGTACCAGACAGTTCCTTGATTGACTAAGTTTCATGAAAATGGTGTAGAACAGAGATGCCAGTAAGTTCAAGCCTGCTGATTAGTGGACCTAGAGCAGAGATGTGCAGTTTTGTGATAAAACTTCTGTCGTGGGGCCTTGTGGATCTGCCTTTGACTTCCAAATGGCATGTGGCTGACATGGTGCATCCAGCAGAACCTTATATGTAAAGGCATCTTTTTATAAGAAGAGGTTTAAGGGAAATGTTCACAATCAGGTTATTATGATCAAGGGGGCAAACTATGTGGGCTAGAAACCTGGTTGGTGCATTCTCCTGCTGACCCTGACCCACCACACATGACAGAACTCCCTCCAGCACTGTGTTCCAGTTGAGCTCCTTGTATTCCATGAAGCAAATACCAAATTCCCAGTGCAGCACCAAGAATCACCACGAAATGTGGAGGATGACCAAATGGTTTCACAGTCAACATGTGGATACACTTAGATCCCCGTGGCCACAGTTTACCTACAAAGAGAGAATTCAGCACTGCTGCCTCATGTTCATTGGAAAATAAGAAACCATATCCACAAGGTCAAAGAGATGAAGACCCAGCTTTGATGGTCTCCCTAGAAAGGAAGCTAAAGCTCCTGACAACAACATATGTTTTAAGTGCCCAACCTCAGAGACAGTTTCTCAAGAAGTCTTTAGGCAGGCAGAGGTCCATGTTTGTGGAGATTTTACCCTGTCCCTTACTTTTGGAAACTCCTCTACCACTTCCAAGGTTGTAAACTCCTGATCGTATTCCATTCCAGATATGTAGTCACGGATTTTCTAACTCTTCTCCTCTAATTGTGTCTTACTTGGGGCGAAGGTGATATCTAGGTGTTGTTCTTGATGAGAGTGGGAAGATTTTTGTGTACCACATATTTGCATACACATTGGATTCATTTTCCTATTTTCCATTCGATATACTGAATCCCTGACACTAACTCACACCCTACTAGACTCTGATTACTAATCCTAATATGACGGAGGAAAGTAACCCAAACATTATAGAAACATAAGCAGTTCAGAGGAGGCATGGTGTATAGTTGGACTTGCTTTTTGCATGATAAATGGTAGGTGTTATAAATATAGTCAATTGTTAATTGAAATAGTTCTCCATTGTTTTTAATGTTAACTTATTTCTGAATTCCTGTCTCCATTTCTCTGGAGCCTATTCAGCACATGTATTTTTATATGCACATATAGAATCCTACCTGGTATCACACGTACATTTTTGTGAGGTGGCTGACTTTGCAGATACAAATTGTGAGAAGAGATCACTCCTCCTAAACGCTTTTGGATCTTAAAATTCCACCTATGGGTGAGGTTCCTAGTTGAACAACATTATACATAAATCCATGTTCACTAAAATGAATACTTTTTAATCTGTGGATGATATATATTTCATGATAAATTTTGATACGCATATATATTTATATATTGCTACTTTTTAATGTATCTGTGATATATATATATATATATATATATATATATATATATATATATTATACACCCTCCGATTTTTCAAAATATGAAATATATGTGTCTTATATACACTCCCTAAATTTATTCATGTCATGAATGTTGATTTATAATAAAATGTTCACAAGATTATGCTCAGATATATTCATCCACCTGAAATATATATTTGATTCCTAGTACTGAAAACTAACTTTAGTAAATGGTCCTTTCAAATCCTAATGTTTCTACAGTAACTGACCCAGTTTAACATCAATGCAAGTAGATTCCTATGGGAGATGATATGTATTTTGACATTCATTTTCATTCAACACTGGTACATTACTATTTTTTTCAGTTTTTGCACATCATAGGATATATATTTCATCCACAAGTTAGGAAATTTATACGTTTTTTTATACTTACAATCACTTCCTGCTTCAGAACACATGTATTCCTCTATGTTTCTTGACTCGTCTTTTCATGAGACTTCTTTCCAAACACATAATTTTTCATTTTCATAATCACTTTTGAAACTAAACTCACACACCCTTCATGATAAAACATAACCCTAATATGACCATTAGATGCATTACTCGTTGGAATGAATGATTGTATATCAATATAAGATTTCTTATATATTTTCAGATATCAATTCAATCCATGATTTAAAGTGGAAACAGTTATATTATTTATTCACAGTATTGTCAATTCATGCATTACTTCTATATTCATAGACACAGGGAACAACTCTGTGTACCCCCAACACTAATTTTTACCTCTTCAAAATATTGCTCCCAGAAATGTTAGAAAAATATGCATGTCACCTGATCTACATATACATTTTATCACTGTAATATTCTGATCACAAAATGCAAAGGTCAAACTTATGATTGTAGCACATCCTAAATGGAAAGTGATCCTGGATTATTAAAAACATCCATGTCCAGTTTGCCTAATGCTCTCCAAAGTCAATCATATTTGTGACTACATATTTGTTTCTTCCTAAGATTATATATTGAAACTCAACCTGGTTGATCATGTCTAATCCTATCATTCACTTTATACATTGCCTGATTTCATAATGTGTGTATTGATATCTGATTTCCTACATATTTTCTCCAGTTCATCATTGTGACTGACTCTTCACATGTGCTGACATTTACATTCACTCTCTAACCGAAACCCTATTGCTAAGGAACTTTTGTTCCAAAACCTATACACAGTCTTCTTCCTAAACCTACCAACTATATTCCTAATCCTACCGACTATCCCTTTTTGTATGCATGTTCTCTTCTACATTTAATTATCCAAGTAAAGGTCGGGTGAGGTCGAAGGAAGAGACCACCAAGAGACTGTCTCATGCAACAGCAAAGGGTTTATTGGGGGTCCAGCATGCTGATGCTCAGAGCTCACTTGAATAGAGTAGAGAGCCCTTAGAACAGCTTAAGCAGAGCTTATACACTTTCCTTGGTGA
Organism: Callospermophilus lateralis; assembly: GCF_048772815.1. Taxonomy (NCBI): domain Eukaryota; kingdom Metazoa; phylum Chordata; class Mammalia; order Rodentia; family Sciuridae; genus Callospermophilus; species Callospermophilus lateralis. The sequence goes on from NW_027512604.1 coordinate 259,206, forward strand.
CGGCAGGGAGGGAAGTTTATTGATGGGTCAGGGCGAGTGGTCAGTTTGCATGCAACCCAGTGAGGGAGCACATTCTGCAGTTAGTCAGTTGGGGACAGCATATTCTGGGAACAAGATTAGCAAACATTTCTCAAGATTTCAACAGTGTTTTGTTAAGCATACAGGAAAAAAGGAAGTGAAAAGTGCCTATTTTATTAACCTTTCATTCCCCACTTCTTCTTCTGGCTACTTTTAATCATAAAAGTGATCATTGCGGGGTGTCACATTCTATGTTTGCTAGTGGGGTATGACCATAAGTTTAACTCGTCCAATTTGAGCTTGGAGAAAAGAAATTACACGGTTGAGCAAACAGGGTTTTATAGTTAGCAATAATATGAGGATTATTATTGAAATGGCCAGGGTTGATAAATGCGTAGTTAACCAGGGGGACTGTGTGAACCAAGACTCAAACCACCCTTTTTGGGCCTCTCTCTCTCAATGACACTCTTCAAGGCATCTTTTTAATTTACTCCTAGATTTTTTTAAAACTCCAGTATGGTCGGCAAAAACACAAGATTCTCCATCAATGCAGAACAAAGGCCCCCTTCTCTCATGAAGAGGAGGTTCAACCCTCGCCTGTTCTGTAAAACAACTTCAGAGAGAGATGTTAAAGATTCCTGCAAAGCCAAGATGGAGGTTCCTAATATCTTTAAGTTTTGGTCTATTGCTGCTTCTAATTGTGTCATTTGTTGTATCCCATGGACCAAGGCAGTGGTTCTTGTGCTCACGCCTGCAGCAACTCCTATTCCTAATAGGATGGCTAAAGTGATGGATATATGTTCTCAGTGGAACCGGGTTTTATGCCCCCTTATTTGATCTTCAAATGAACCTGCATTATGATAAAGCACTCTGGGAAACCTCTGAACCTTTACAAAATTAATCACATCGTCTTGACAATTTCATGAAAACATAAACAATGTTTAAGTCTATAGAATTATACTGTTGTAGAGACGGACATGGCAAGGCACCTAAGATACTACCAAAAACAGGGAAACTTTCCATTTTATTTGCAACCGGATTCAGAGGGCATTACTTCTGTTATAATCAATTAATTCCCTGAAACCCACGTTTAGGTAGTTTCAGAATTTTGTACCCAACATATAAGGGAAGGGGCGCAGAAGTTCACAGCCTGCAGAAGTTCACAAAAAGCAGATTTTTTCTGTTTTTTTCCTCTGTTCTGGGCAAGTTAACTTTTCAAGGCCACCTGGGTGAAGGAGAGCTTTTTCTTCCCTTTATTTTTTCCCCCTTCCAGCTGTTACCATGGAGCCCAGTTGGTAACTTCTTTATCTTAGAAATGTAGCCATCTCTGGGAAGCCCCAGCTCAATGCCAAAGGCCTTGTTCACATATTTTGTGAAAAACTAGTAAGGGGGTGTCTAACTTAGGAGTGCTGATATTTTTAGCCAGTGGCCAAGTAAAACAGGGCAACAGGAAAAGAGGAAGTTTATCTACTTTGAAGTCTTTCATGGGGACTCTTTTGCTGAAAGTCCTAAAGTCAGCCATGCTGAAGACTTCTGTAGAATTTCAGTTAATGTTTTTCTGTGTGCCTGGAACAGAGGGGGGAGATGGGGAAGGCGTGGCTTTGAGCAGCTCCGTGGATCTGAGAATGAGGTAGCAGAGATGTGAAAGAATACTGGGAAAGGGGTTTGTGATTTTCCTAGCAACAAAAAGGTGAGCAGTAGAACAGGTAGAGCAGAGGGGAAGATGGGAGTTAGTATCCCTAAAAGCCTGTGAGGGACTTTAAATTCTTAGTAATCTGTTTTCAGTGATGACAAAGAAACTTTAAAGGCCATTTTCACTAAATCTTGGATAGGGGTCTGAGGGTTCTCCTCAGCTGGTTTGAGCTTTGGGTTAGCTGGTAAGAGGAACTGGTGGGACCCGGTGCGGGCACTGACTGGAGAAGAGAGGAGTGATTCGGTGGAGGGTTACCTTAGTACCTGCTACCTCAGCAAGGGGGCAATGGTCTTAGATCCGGTGGAGGTTTGGGTTTTTGATCTAGTAATTGGAGGGGAGAAATCATGTTGCTGAGGTGAGAGTGACAGCAGAGAGTCTGGAGCAGAAGGCTGAGTGTGAGGACCTATTGGAGAAGCATAGTTCAGGATGTGAGCGAAGGAGGGAAAAGGCCTCCACATAGGGAAATCTCCTTTCACCCTTTTGAGGACTTTCAGAAGTTAAAAAGGTCAGGCAGAATTTGAGGATCTAGAGACCCCTCTAGGGGCCATCGGTTTTGGTGATCTAATTGGTAATAGGGCCAATGCTGTGTACAGAAGTTGATGAGGAGTTTGGGTTCCATCATGCACTGCCTGTATGATCACAACCCTATGACTTACAGAAGAAGTCGGCATTCCCCCCACACAACCGTGACTGTTTGTGGCTTTGGTAGTCCACCGGGCAAACATAGTAATCTAGGCTAGCCAACCTGCATCTGGCTTGCATGTCCCTACATCCATAATGATTGTTTCCATTATCAATGGTGCAGAATGGATTTAATGGAAATTTAGTGGGATCCTCTTCATCAGGTATATCCCAATAGGAAAGACCTATAGCCAGCTGACAAATGTCTGGGTGGATAGATGTCCACCAAGTCCCTAAGTGGGCTGTATGCGAGATAGATCATACTTCTTTACCAGTAGGATTTGTGATCAGCCAACGCTGCTGAACGGGTTGAAGAGGTTTAGGACTACTGGTGGTCAAGGGGAGAGTGTATAGCCTTAGACACAGGGTAAATACACAATTTGAAAGTTTTACCAATTTTTTCCTGTTTCAAGCCAGAGTCTGGACAGGGTCAGGCTTGAGATGAGAGGTATGGATCCAGGAAGTGATTCTTTCTACCTTTACCGCTGTAGGTGATATAAGTAGCACCTTGTATCGTCATTTCCAGTGGGGTTCCAGGGATGACACCTGATGTCGACTTACATAGATGAAGTCTCTTACTTGATATCGATGTAGAGTCCACTCGTCCCCAGGTTGATAGGCAATGGCCATCTGTTTTCACAGGTATCCCTGAGTTCTTTCAAGAGCTTTAATTCAGTCAAGCAATGGGGTGTGGAAGGAATTGTTAGGTCTTAGAGTTGGGGTTAGGTCCCTTACTGAAGGAGGGGCACCATGGACAATTTCATAGGGGGTGAGGTTACACGAAGAAACAGAGGGAGTATTTCTTCCATGAAATAGTGCATAAGGCAGGAGCATAGTACAATCTATTATGCAGGTTTCTAAGCTTAATTTCGTTATGGTCTCTTTAATGGTTCTATTCATTCTTTCTACCTGTCCTGAACTCGGTGGTCTATAAGCACAATGTAACTTTTAATTAATCCCCAGGGTTTTGCCTAACCCCTGACTTACCTGGGCTACAAACGCCAGTCCATTATCAGACCTTATTACTTAAGGCAGGCCGTATCTTGTAAAAATATCTTTCAGGATCTTCTTGACGACCATTTGCGCTGTTTCGTTTTTTTTTCTTTTTTCCTGGAAAAGGCTTCAATTCATCCTCAAAATATATCTACAAAGACTAGGCGATATTTAATTTCAAACCTTGCTGGCTTAATTTTAGTAAATTTCACTTCCCAGAATTGTCCTGGTCTGGTTCCTCGTAGGTGCTTTTTTGCAGGAAGCTTGGAATGGTAAGCATTATCCATGACAGACCTGACAGGCTTTTGTTACCCATTCAGTTATTTCCTTTTGCTTTGAGTCGGTTAGTAAAAAACTCTGTTCTTGATCCTTCAGGAATGAATGCAATTTCTTTGAACCAAGTTGAGTGAGTTGATGTACATTTTCTACTGACATATATAGAGCCGTGACTATAGGAGTTTTTACTGAAGGATTTAGAAATTCCACTTGTGGTCCTTCAGGGTTAAAAGTTATTTTGGCCCGGAGCTTGGTGAGCAGATCTCTGCCCATCAATGGGTCGGGCATTCTGGGATTACTAAGAACGAGTGATGGATTTTTCCTTTCCCCTGGTCCATGGTCCTCTTAGTTGTCCAAGCCCGATATTTTCTGCCATTAGCCCCTTGAATTAGAGACCTTTTATTTGATAGAGAGACCAATGGGGCCTTAAGGGCAGAGTATATTGCCCCTGTATCCACTTCAAAGTTTCCTGGGGTCCCCTCCACTTCAAAATTTACCCTGAGCTCTCGGAGGGGATCTGAGCCCCAACGTTCTTAGTCATCCTCCAGAGTCAGAATGGCTAGCTAGAGTGGATGTCTCTTTCAATGGCACTCTTTGAAGCAGTGTCCTTTTTCTTTACAGTAGGCACATTAAATTGAGGCCAGGGGTGGCCTCTAGTATGGGCCCCGATATCCATTCCTGTCTCCATGTTCCTTATTTCTGGCCTATTTGTTGTTGTGATCAGGACCTTAGTCAATGCCTTAGTCTGTCTTTTGTTTATTTTATCCTCCCTTTGCTCCCTACTCTTCCTCAGTTTCTCTCTTATAGTATACCTTCTCGGCTACTCTGACTAAATCTCTCAAAGTCATATCTTGTAATCCATCTAAGTATTGTAACTTTCTTTTAATATCCAGGGCAGCTTGCCCATAAAGGCCATCTTGACAGATGCCTTTTGATCCTCTGCCTGAGGATCGAAAGGAGTATATCTCCTATATGCCTCCATAATTCTCTCTAAAAACATAGAGGGAGATTCATCAGGCCCTTGAATAATCTCTCTTAACTTGGCAAAATTTGTTAGTCGCCTAGCGGCCACTAAGATACCCACAATTAGAGACCAGCGATAAGTGGACAGATGCTCCCTACCTTCAAAGGTGTTGGGGTCCCAGTTTCGTCGATTCAAGGGAAAGCCGGGTTGAATATGTTGGGAAGTTTTGTCGGTCACCCATCTGGTCAGAGGATATTTTCTCCAGCATCCAGGAGGATTCTCTTTTGTTTCTCTATCATGAAGAGACAACCCTAGGTGTTGTTGACAGTCATCCCAAGTAGGCTGGTGTGAAAACATCAATGACTCAACCACACCTAGGAGCCGGGTGGGGTTCTCGGTAAAAGAAGGATATTTATTTTTCCAGTTATATTGGTCTGAAGAGGAGAAAGGTTAATACTGGTAGGCTTGCATTTTTCCCCCAAGGCCGTTGTCAATCATTGGCCCCTAGGGATGAGGGGGAGCATCATTCGAGTTCCAGGTTTTTCAATCATTCACTGCTGGTGAGTACCTTTAGCTGGGCTAGCTTCCTCCAGAGGAGGAGGGGCTGTGTGTGCTGCGGGGAAATTATCTGGAGGGCGCTGGGCTGGCTTATCTTCCTCCAATGGTGGAGAGGTTGAGTCAGCAGCAGGGGAATCACTTAGAGGGTGTTGGTCTTTGGGGGACGTGGGCAGGAGATAAGGAGGGGGACGAGAGTCCAGTAGAGTCAAATCTTGTGACTCAGGGAGAACAGAGGGTGGAGGAGGAGGAAAAGCAGAGGGTTTGAGAGATCATGGGGGAAGCAGTAGGAGCGGGGGTAGGGGCAAGGAAATGCTTCACCCATGGAGGAGATTTGCAGAAGTCCTGCCAAGATAAGATATATGGCTGTTGATCCGGATGGATATGTGGCCCTGGCTGAAAGACAATATCCTCTGACTTTTTAAATTAGTGGGAAGTAGAAAGATCCTTCTAGGGGCCATCCGAATCCAAAGGTGGGCCATTCTGAGGCACAGAGAGTCTGCCAGGTCCAGAATTTTACTGAAAAAGAAAGATTCTGAGCCCTTAAGGGTACTTTGGTCCAGTGATCAAGGGTCAGGGACAGAGGCATTGAAGTGCTCTGTCCCATAATGAAAGATACACAAACAGTAAAAGCGATGACACACGACACAGACAAGACAAGAAAATAAAGACAGACAATGGAACTTCCAACACTGAGACCAGGACTAAGTATCTGGCCAAACCCGATGGGCTGGCGATACCGAATCTGAAACAAAATATCACTGAGTTGAGGAGACTATTGCTCCTCGATTTCCCGAGTACTCTGGTGCATCCCCCAGGGATGTGGCCTGTGGCTCTGTGACACGTATGTCAGCCACCATCGGAGAGAGGTCACACTCTTCATTGACAGCCATTTTGCGAAGCCCTAACCTGAAACCTGAAACCAGAAAGAGGCACCATACATACCCCAAGAGGAGCCTGTTGGGGTCTCTCGTTCGCCGCTGCCGGATCTCACTGGAACCTCCATATGTAAAGGTCAGACGAGCATCGGGTGAAGAGACCACCAAAAGACTGTCTCATGCAAAAGCAAAGGTTTTATTAGGGGTCCAGCATGCTGGGGCTCAGAGCTCACTTGAATAGAGCAGAGAGCCCTGAGAACAGCTTAAGCAGAGCTTATATACTTTGCTTGGAGAGGGCAGAGAGGGAACTTTATTGTTTGGTCTGGGCGAGTGAGCAGTTTGCGTGCAACCGGGTGAATGAGTACATTCTGCAGGTTGGCAGTTGGGGACAGCACATTCTGGGAACAAGATTAGCAAACAGTTCTCAAGATTTCAAAAGTGTTTTGTTAAACATGCAGAAAAACGGGAAGTGACATTTACCTATTTTACTAAATTTTCATTACCGAATATACTTTGCCAGATTTCCTAATGTCTCTATTGAAATCTGCTTTCCTACATATTTTCCCCATTTCATCATTGTGACTGACTCTTCACATGTGCTGACATTTACATTCACTCTATACCCGAAACCCCATAGCTAAAGAACTTTTGGTGCAAATCCTATACTCACTCTCCGTTCTAAACTTACCGACTATCGTCCTAATCCTACCGACTATTCTTTTTTTTTAATTTTTTTTTCTTAAAGAAAGAGTTAGAGAGAGAGGGAGAGAGAGAGAGAATTTTTTAACATTTATTTTTTTTAGTACTTGGCAGACACAACATCTTTGTTTGTACGTGGTGCTGAGGATCGAACTCGGGCCGCACGCATGCCAGGCGAGCGCGCTACCACTTGAGCCACATCCCCAGCCCCCCGACTATCCCTTTATGACTGGAAGTTCTCTTTGACAATAAATAATCCAAAGTACAAGGTCCTATGCATTTGTATATTGATTTATCTGAGACATCTGTGCAGAAAATAAATCAATGCTAAATATTGCAATCAAGGGCCCAACGCCCTTCTGGGCTTCAAATATTACCTTTATTTCTGTTTTCGTGCTTATATTTCACCTATATATTCTTGAAAATATCGAAGGTTCGCCATACCATTATTCATCCAGCAGAATGATTCCTAACCCCAATCGAAACTGTTATTAACCCTAACCATACACTCTTCCCTCAATCTAACTTTACAGAAGAGCAGGGACAGATTTGGTCTTACAATACAGGAATTTACGCTTTCTTCCAACTGCTGAGAAACTCAAAGGTCCACGCAAAAATGATCCCTGGAGAAGTTGTAGGCACATATGTACGAACTGAGAGAGCAAAAGTCATCTTCCATTGAAAACAACCTGGTCAGGATGAAGGGATGTGTCTGAATCAGCCTCTCTCTTCTTAATATGGAGAAGAAGGACCAAACTAGGCCAGTGTGGAGAGCACTTCCCGGGTGCCTATGGTTGATATACCATTCTAACTTGTGAAAGTGTCACAGGATGTAGGGGCAGCCTCCATTTTATGGGACACTTTGAAGCAACTGTTAGGACAAAGTGGTTGCCAAGGCAGTGACCTCATTCAGATCTTAAAGGAAGTGACCTCACCTAACATCCTTTGTGATGGAACTCTCTGAACTTGGGATCCAGGAAGCCAGGCACCCAAATTCAGTCTCAGTCCCAGTCCCAGTCGCAGTGGTTTCAATTGTTCAGATTTACCAAGGACAGAGTCAGTCTTTGTTGGTACCTACGGAGGTGAGGATGCCCAAATGCCAGGAAAGCTCTGAAGAGTGGCCTTTCCTGAGAAAGCAGTTAGTGGATCACCGCTGGCTCCTGAGAACTTCACAGTGTTGACCAAGGAGACCAGATCTGAGACAGGACAGGCCATTTCGGGGTAACATAGTATGGCCCACCAATCAGAGGACACTATGGATAGTCACAGACTGACTTGGGGGAAGAAGGTGTCTTTGTGGATGTGGGTGTTGGTTTGTGGTTTTGTCTCATGTTCTGAGAATAGGTAATAAAGGCGGTTTTTTGGTTTGAAGTGAATTGTTTCTAATATGTCTTTTGAAAAGGCGAGTGTTTCTAAGTCTGTGTATCCCACTGTGTCCGTGGTTCTAGACATTAGAAAAGAGAATGCATCAATGGATGTCTCCTGTCTAGTAGAAATCTTCCCAACATTCATCCTGCCAATTTATGAATGGACTGCGGCTTGCCTTATGAATGGGCAACACCTACTATCTTCCTAAGATTATATTTTGTTCCTGAATCCACTCCACTCTCCAGAATAGGCTCATGGTTATGTGTCCAATATATATACCACCTCCAAGCTCTGTGACATGGCCATGTACTGGATAGCTAAAGGGAATGGCGAGCATCTCAGAAAACTCAGATATCAGTGTGACCAGGAAAGTCTCAGTGGAGAAATCCTGCTTTGGGCCATTTGCTTACCTATTGTTCTGTTGCCCTGAATTTCAGGAAGCTTTTTGCCTCAGACCACCCCTTTTTGAAGCCTGAAGAAATGAGTTGTCAAATGCAAATGAATGGGCATCACCTGTGGCTCTTTGCTTGATTGCTTTGGAAAGGGATGTGTCTGAATCAGCCTCATGACCCTATGTGAGGCTGTGGCTTAGATTCTTAGCACCTGATGGATCTAAAGAAAGATACCATGTGTGCATCCAAAACCAAAATGGCCAAATGAGCAGTCATTGTGGATTAAGTCTTTTGCTTTCCTCTGTTAGGTTCCTGAAATCCATCAAGTGAGAATAGGGATAATTTGGGTCAAATGAGTTCTTCAAACCCTGCAGAGACTAGCCCAGAGGTGCTTGGCTTTTCTCATGACTCCAAATCACATAAAGAATCTATACCTGAAAGTAAGTAGGCCCCAAATTGGAGATGCAGAGCAGTATTAAGTGCAGGCCTATTTAATCACTCTTGGTTCTCAGGAAGGGTGTCCAGGCCACCCTGACTTTAGGCAAATGAGGGGCAAGGGAACTTATTTGGATACTTTCTTTGTCTGCACCCCTCATGGAAATTTCCAGCCAGAGGTTATGATAAGTGTCTATATGGAGGATGTTGAGGGCCATGTGGGAGTGTTTTGGTTTTAATTCTGGTCATTTGTGTGGCGGTTGAAAGAGATGACTTAGTTCACCTGGGCTTGAACTCTGGTGTTATTCCCCTTAGAGACTGAATTCTGGAACTGTCCTCAGAGAAGTATTGCCATGAATTGTGTTGGGATTTTAGGAGGCAACACATGAGAGTCACCCTGAAATCTGAGATCTAGGCCAAGGTGGCTTCCACAGAGCACTGGGAATCACAGCCAGGATTTCATGTGATTTTATTCTGAAAGTCTTGGTAGCCATAATTGAGAGTCAAAACACACATGGACCTCACATTTTAGACCTCAATGGGCCTGGATTCATGTGAAATATTGGCCACTCTTTGGGAAGCCTTGCCTGTGAGAGTTCTCCAGAGATTTCTTTGAAATGAGCTTCCTCACCATTTAATGTTTCCTAAATAAATTGAAACCCACAGTGCCTCCAACTTTATCTTTGAAAAATAGCTATGTACATACCATGGATTTTTTGAAATTTCCATGACCAGGTGGCAATGGAGAAACTTTGGATGACTTGTTGCTGATCATGAGTGTACCAGACTGTGCTTGGCTTTACTTGGTTTCATGAAAACAGTGTAGAAAAGAGATCCCTGTAAGTTGGAGACTGCTGAGTAGTGGGCCTACAGCAGTGGTGTGCAGGTATGTGATAAAACATCTGTGGTGGTACCATGTGGATCTGCCCTTGGATTCCAAATGGCTTGAGACTGACATGGTGATGTCAGCAGACCCTTATATATAAAAGCATCTTGTTATATGGAGAGGTTTCAGGGCAATGTTCAGAATCAGATTGCTATGGACAAGCGGGCAAGCTATGTGGGGTAGAAGCCTGGTTGGTGCATTTTCCTGCAGACCTTGACCCACCACACGTGACAGAACTCCCTCCATAACTGGTACCTGTTGAACTCCTTGTATTTCCTGAAGCAAATACCAAATTCACCATGCAGAAGCAAGAAACACCTCGAAAAGTGGAAGATGATCAAATGGCTTCACAGTCCACATGGGGAGACACTTAGACCCCAGTGGCCACAGTTTACCTACAAAGAGAGAATTCAGCACTGCTTCCTCATGTTCATTGGAAAATAAAAAAAAAAAAAACAAAACATATCCTCCAGGTCACAGAGATCACACCCAGCTTTGTTGGTCTCACTAGAAAGGATGCTAAAATTCCTGACAACAACATATGTTTCAAGTGCCCAACCTCAGAGGCAGTTTCTCAAGAGTCTTTAGGCCCAATGAGCTCCATGTTTGTGAAGTGTTTACCCTGTCCCTTACTTTTGGAAACTCCTCTACCACATCCAATATTGTGAACTCCTGAATATTTTCCATTTCAGATATGTATTCACAGATTTCCTAACTCTTCTTCTCTAATCGTGTCTTATTTGGGGCAAAGGTAATGTAAAGGCAATGTTCTGGATGAGAGTGGGAATATTTTTGTGTAGCACATATGTGCATACACATTGGATTCATTTTCCTATTTTCCATTCGAATTACTGAATTCCTGACACTAACCCATACCCTAATAGACTCTGACTACTAATCCTAAAATGATGGACAAAAATAACCAAACAGAATGGAAATGAAAGCAGTTCAGAGAAGGCATGGTGTATAGTTGGACTTTCCTTTTGCATGATAAAGTGTAGGTGTTATAAATCTAGTCAATTTTTAATTGAAATAGATCTCCATGTGTTTTTAAAGTTAACAAATATGTGAATTCCTGTCTCCCTTTCTCTGTAGCCTGTTCAGCACATGTATTTTTATATGCAAATATAGAAACATAACTGGTATCACACGTACATCCTTGTGAGTTTGGCTGTCTTGGGAGATACAAATCATGGGAAGAGATCACTCCTCCTAAACGCTGTTGGAACTTAAAATTCAACCTATGGGTGAACTTCCTAGTTGAACAATATTATACATAAATCCATGTTCAGTAAAATGATTATTTTTGGATCTGTGGATGATATATGTTTCATAGTGAATTTCGATTGGCAGGCATATTGATACATTTTAGTGTCTGTGTGTGTGTGTGTGTGTGTGTGTGTGTGTGTATATATATATATATATATATATATATACATAAATGCACACACACATATCTATATATATATATATATATACACTCTCAAGATTTTTCAAAATATGAAATATATGTTTCTTATTATACACTCCCTAAATTCATTCGTGTTCATATATGTAAATTTATAGTCAACATTTCACAAGATTATTCTGATAAAAATTCATCCACTTGAAATACGTATTTGTTTCCTACTACTGAAAACTAACTTCAGTGAATAGTGCATACAAATCATAATATTTCTACAGTAACTGACCCAGTTTAGCATCAATGCAAGTAGATTCCTATGGGATATGATGTGTATTTTGACGTTCATTTTCATTCAACACTGGTGCATTACTATTTTTTCAGTTTTTGCACATCATAGGATATATATTTCATCCACAAGTTAGGAAATTTATAGGCTTTTTTTATACTTATCATCAAATCCTGCTTCAGAACATATGAATTCCTCTATATTTCTTGACTCATCTTTTTATGAGATTTCTTTCCAAACACATTATTTTCCATTTCCATAATAACTTTTGAAGCTAAACTCACACACCCTTCATGATAAAACATAACCCTAATATTACCATTAGATGTATAACTCGTTGGAATGAATGATTGTATATCAATATAAGATTTCTTACGTATTTTCAGATATCAATTCAATCCATGATTTAAAGTGGAAACAGTATATTATTTATTCACAGTATTGTCAATTCATGCATTTCTTCTACATTCATAGACACAGGGGACAACTCTGTGTACCCCCAATACTAAGTTATATCTCTTCAAAATATTGCTCCAAGAAATGTTAGAAGAAATACTCATGTCACCTGATCTACATATACATTTTATCACAGTAATATTCTGATCACAAAATGCAAAGGTCACACTTCTGATTGTAGCAAATCCTAGATGGAAAGTGATCCTGGATTACTAAAAACATCCATGTCCAGGTTGCCTAATGCTCTCCAATGTCAATCATATTGGTGACTACATATTTGTTTCTTCCTAAGATTATATATTGAAACTCAACCTTATTGATAATGTCTAATCCTATCATTCACTTTATACTTTGCCTGGTTTCAAATGTGTGTATTGATATCTGATTTCCTACATAATTTTCCCAGTTCATCATTGTGACTGACTCTCCACATGTGCTGAAATTTACATTCACTCTCTAACCGAAAACCTAGGGCTATTGAACTTTTGGTCCAAATCCTATACTCACTCTTCTTCCGAAACAGACCGACTATCTTCCTAATCCTAACAACTATCCCTTTTTGACTGGATGAACTCTTCTACATTCAATCATCCAGGGTACAAGGTGATATGCCATTGTATATTGATTTATCTGAGACATCTGTGCGAACGAAATTCAATGCTAAGTATTCCAATCAAGGACCCAATGCCCTTCTGGGCTTAAAATCTTACCTCGATTTCTGTTTTCATACTTATATTTCACATCTATATTCTTATAAATATCCCAGGTTCCCAATACCATTATTCATCCAGCAGAATGATTCCTAACTCAAATTGAACATGTTATTAACCCTAATCATACATTGTTCCCTCAATCTAACTTTATAGAAGAACAGGGACAGAGTTGGTCTTAATATAGAGGAATATAGGGGATCTTCCACCCGCTGAGAACCTCAAAGGTCCATGCAGAAATTATCCCTGGGGAAGATGAAGGCAGCTATAAAGGACCTGAGAGGGCAAAAGTCATCTTGTAAGGCAAACAACCTGGTTAGGATGAAGGGATGTGTGTGAATCAGCCTCTCTCTTCTTAATGTAGAGAAGATGGACCAAACCAGTTCTGTGTGAGAGCTGTTCCTGGGTGCCTATGGTTGATATACCATTCTAAGTTGTGAAAGTGTCACAGAAAGTAGGGGCAGCCTCCATCTCATGGGACCCTTTGAAGGAACTGTTAGGACAAAGTGGTTGCCAAACCAGTGACCTCATTCAGTTCCGAACGGAAGTGACCTATCTCACTTCCTTGGTCTTGGAACACTCTGAACTTGGAATCCCGGAAGCCAGGCACACAGAACCAGTCCCAGACCCAGTCCCAGTGGGCTCACTTGTTTGGTTTTACCAAGGACAGAATCAGTCTTTCTTGGTACCTACTGATTTGAGAATGGCCAAATGCCAGGATAGCTTTGGAGAGTGGCCTTCCCTGAGAAAGAAGGTAGTGGCTCAAAGCTGGCTCCTGACAACTTCAAAGAGTTGGCCAAAAATTCCAGCTCTGAGACAGTACAGGGCATTTTGGGGGAACATAGTATGGTACAACAGTCAGAGGAAATTCCGGAGAATCAGAGACCTACTTGGGGGAAGAAAGTCCTATGTTGTTGTGGGTGTGAGTTTGTTGTTTTGTCTCATGTTCTGAGAATTGGTAGGAAAGGCAGTTTGTTTGATTTGAAGTGGACTGTTTCTAGTAAGTCGTTTGACAAGGCAAGTGTTTCTATGTCTATGTATCCCACTGTGTTTGTAGTTGTAGACATTAGAAAACATAATTCATCAATGAATGTGTCCTGTCTAGTATAATGCTTCCCAAAATTCATACTGCCCGATTCATGATTGGACTGCAGCTTTCCTTATGGATGGGTATCAATGACTAACTTCCTAATTTCCTGTTTTATTCCTGAATTCTGGCCACTCTCCGGAATAGGCTCATGGTTTTCTGTCCAGGATATGTACCACCTCCAAGCTCTGTGACATGGCCATGTACTGGAGAGCTGAAGAAAATGGGAGCATCTCAGGAAACTCAGATATCAGTGTGAACAGTAAAGTCTATGTGGAGAAACCCTGCTTTGGGAATTTTGCTTACCTATGGTTCTGGTGCTATGAATATCTAGAAGGTCTTTGCCTTAGGCCACCCCTTTGTGAATCCTGAAGAAAAGAGTTTTCAAATGGAAATGAATAGGCATCACCTGTGGCTCTTTGTTTTATTGCTTTGTAAAGAGATGTGTCTTAATCAGCATATTTTCCCAGTGTGATTATTTGGAGAAGTAGATCACTATTAATGGCAGGCCTATTTGATCATTCCTGGTTAACAGGAAGGGTTTCCAGGCCACTCTGACTTTAGGCAAATTAGAGGCAAGGGAGATTATTTTGGGCACTGTCTTGGTATGCACCCCTCATGGAAACCTCAACCCAGGGGTTATAATGAGTGTCTATATAAAAGAAGATGAGGGCCATGTGGGAGTGTTTTGGTATTAATTGTGGTCAGTTGTGTGGCAGTAGGAAGAGATTCCTGGGTCAACCTGGGCTTGAACTATGGTGTGATTCCCCTTAGAGACTGAGTTTTGGAACTGAACTCAGAGAAGTATTACCATGAATTCTGTTGGGATATTAGAAGGCCACGCATGAGAATTGCCCTTGAAGACTGAGATTTAGGCCGAGGATGGCTTTCCACAGAGCACTGGGAATCTCAGCTAGGATATCACATGATTTCATTCTGAAAAACTTGGCAGCCATACTTGAGAGTCAAATCACACATGGAACTCACATTGTAGACCTCAATGGGCCAGGCTTTATTTGACCTTTTGGCCACTCTTTGGGAAGACTTGCCTGTGAGAGTTCTCCTGAGCTTTCATTGAAATGAGCTTCCTCACCATTTAATGGTTCCTGAATGAATTGAAACCCACAGTGACACCAACTTCATCCTTGAAAAATGGCTAGATAAATACCATGGAATATTTGAAATTCCCAAGAGCAGGTGGCACTGGAGAATCTTTGGATGTTCTGTTGCTGATCATGAGTGTACCAGACAGTGCCTTGATTTACTGGGTTTCATGAAAATGGTGTAGAACAAAGGTGCCAGTACGTTGGAACCTGCTTAGTAGTGGGCCTAGAGCAGTGGTTTGCAGGTGTATGATAAAACATCTGTGATGGGGCCACATGGATCTGCCATTGGCTTCCAAATGCTTTGTGACTGACATGGTGCAGCCAGCAGACCCTTATATGTTAAGGCATCTTGTTACATTGAGAGGTTTTAGGGCAATGTTCAGAATTGGGTTGCTGCAGACAAGGAGGCAAGCTTTGTTGAATAGAAGCCTGGTTGGGGCATTCTCCTGCACACCCTGACCCACCACACGTGAGAGTACTCCCTCCAGCACTGTGTCCCCGTTGAACTCATGGTATTTACTGATGCCAATACCAAACTCCCAGTGCAGCAGTAAGAATCACCAGGAAAAGTGGAGGATGACCAAATGGCTTCTCAGTCCAAACGAGGAGACACTTAGCTCCCAGTGGCCACAGTTTACCTACAATGAGGGAATTCAGAGCTGCTGCCTCATGTTCACTAGAAAATAAGAAACCATGTCTTTCAGGTCACATATATGCAGATCCAGCTTTGATTGTCTCACTACAAAGAAAGCTGAAGCTGCTGACAACAACATATATTACAAGGTCCCAACTTCAAAGGCAGTTTCTCAAAGAGTCATTAGGCCAGCAGAACTCCATATTTGTGGAGTATTTACCCTATCCCATACTTTTGGAAATTTCTCTACCGCCTCCAAGGCTGTGAACTCCTGAGCATTTTCATTTCCACATACGTATTCACAGATTTTCTAACTCTTCTCCACTAATTGTGTCTTAATTGGGGCGAAGGTTATGTCAAGGCATTGTTCTGGATGAGAGTGGGATGATTTTTGTGTAGCACATATTTGCATACACATTAGATTCATTTTCATATTTTCCATTTGAAATACTGAATCCCTGACATTAACCCATAACCTACTAGACTCTGACTACTAATCCTAATATGATGGAGAACAAGAAACCTAACAGAATAGAAATACAGGCCGTTCATAGGAGGCATGTTGTATACTTGGACTTCCCTTCTGCTTTATCAAGGGTATGTGTTATAAATCTAGTAAACTTTTCATTGTAATAGTTCTCCATGAGTTTTTAAAGTTAACACATATATAAATTTCTGTCTCCCATTCTCTGTAGCCTATTCATCACATGTATTTTTTATGCATATTTAGAATCCTACCTGGTATCACAAGTACATTTTTGTAAGCTCGCTGATTTTGAAAGATACATATTGTGATAAGATATCACTCCCCCTAAATAATGATGGAACTGAAAATTAAACCTATTGGTGAATTTCCTAGATGAACAACATTATATATAAATCGATGTTCAGTAAAATGAATATTTTTGGATATGTGGATGATATGTATTACACGGTGAATTTCGATTAGCATTTATATTGCTACATTATAATGTCTGTGTGTGTCTATCTATCTATCTATATATATATATATATATATATATATATATATATATATATATATATATACTGTTCAGATTTTTCAAAATATGAAATATATATGTCTTATTATACACTCCCTAAATTCACTCATGTTTCTATATGTGGTTTATAATCAACTTTTCACAAGATAATTCTCAGAAATATTCATCCGCCTGAAATACATATTTATTTCCTAGTACTGAAAACTAACTTCAGTGAATGGAGCTTACAAATCCTAATATTTCTACAGTAACTGAATCAGTTTAACATCAATGCAAGTAGAATCCTACGGGACATGATGTGTATTTTGAAGTTTATTTTTATTCAATATTGGTACATTATTATTTTTTCAGTTTATGGACATCATAGGATATATCATTTCATCCACAAGTTCAAAAATTTATAGGCATTTGTTTCACTTTCAATCACTTCCTGCTTCAGAACACATGTATTCCTCTAAGTTTCTTGACTGGTCTTTTCATGAGATTTTATACCAAACACATTAATTTTGATTTTCATAATCACTTTTGAAGCAAAACGCACATACCATTCATATTAATTATCACTCTGATATTACCATTAGATGTATAACTGGTTTGAATGAATGATTGTATGTCAATATAAGATTTCTTATATCTTTTCATATATCAATTCTATCCATTATTTAAAGTGGAACCAGTTATATTATTTATTCACACTATGGTCTATTCATGCATTATCTCTATATTCATAGACACAGTGTACACCTCTTTGTACCCCCAATACTAATTTATACGTCTTCAAAATATTGCTCCCTGAAATGGTGGATGTGGACTCATGTCACCTGATCTTTATATACATTTAATCACAGAAATATTCTGGACACAAAATGCAAAGGTCACACTTATGATTGTATAAAAGCCCAAATGGAAAGAAAACATGGATTACTAAAAACATTCATGTCCAGGTTCCCTAATGCTCTCAAATGTCAATCCTATTGGTGACTACATATGTGTTTCTTCTTAAAATTATATATTCAAACTCAACCCAATTGAAAATGTCTAATCCTATCCCTCACTTTATACTTTGCCTGATTTCATTATGTCTCTATTGCTATCTGCTTTCCTACATATATTCCCCAGTTCATCATTGTGACTGACTCTTCACATGTGCTGACATTTACATTCACACCCAAATAAATAACCTATTGCTAAAGAACTTTTGTTCCAAATCCTATACTCACTCTTCTTCCTAAACATACTAACTATCTTCTTAATCCTACCGAGTATCCCTTTTTGACTGGATGTTCTCTTCTACATTCAGTCATTCAAGGTACAAGGTCTTATGCTATTGTATATTGATTTATCTGAGACATCGGTGCAGAATGTAATTCAACGCTAAGTATCACAATTAAGGGCCCAATGCCCTTCTGGGCTTCAAATCTTACTTAGATTTCTTTTTTCATACATATATTTCATCTCTATATTCTTAAAATAATCACAAGTTTCCAATACCATTATTCATGCAGCAGAATAATTCCTAACCCAAATGGAACATGTTATTAACACTAACCAAACACTGTTTGTGTTAATAACATGTTTACAGAAGAGCAGGGACAGTGTTGATCTTACAATACAGGAATGTAGTGGATCTTCCATCTGCTGAGAACCTCAAAGCTCCATGCAGAAATGATCACTGGAGAAGATGTAGGCAGGTATGAAGGACCTGAGAGAGCAAAAGTTATCTTCCATTGCAAACAACCTGGTCAGGATGAAGGGATGTTTCTGAATCAGCCTCTCTCATCTTAATGTAGAGAAGATGGACATACCAAGACTGTGTGGAGAGCTGTTCCTGGTTCCCTATGGTTGATATACCATTCTAACTTGTGAAAGTGTCACAGGAAGTAGGAGCAGCCTCCATCTCATGGGACCGTTGGAAGAAACTCTTAGGACAAAGTGGTTGCCGAGGCAGTGATCTCATTCAGTTCCTGAAGGAAATGACCTCAAAGCACTTCCTTATTCATGGAACTCTCTGAACATGGGATCCAGGACGCCAGGCACCCAGATCCAGTCCCAGTCCCAGTCCCAGTGGTCTCACTTGTTTGGATTTACCAAGGACAGAATCAGTCTTTCTTGGTACCTACTAAGGTGAGGAAGCCAAATGCCTGGAAATCTTGGAAGAGGGGTTTTTCCTGGAAAAGCAGGTAGTGGCTCACTCCTGGCTCCTGACAACTTCACAGAGTTGGCCAAGGAGACCAGATCTGAGACAGGACAGGACATTTCGGGGGAACATAGTATGGCCCACCAGTCAGAGAATACTCCGGATAGTCTCAAACCTATTTGGGGGAAGAAGGTGTCATTGTCGGTGTGGGTGTGGGTTTGTGGTTTTGTCTCATGTTCTGAGAATAGGAAGAAAAGTCAGTTTGTTTGGTTTGGAGTGAACTGTTTTTAGTAAGTCGTTTAACAAGGCAAGTGTTTCTGGGTCTGTGTATCACACTGTGTCCGTGGTTGTAGACATTAGAAAAGAGAATGCATCAATGGATATGTCCTGTCTAGTAGAAAGCTTCCCAGCATTCATCCTGCCCATTTTATGAATGGACTGTGGATTGCCTTATTAATGGGCAATACCTGCTACCTTCTTAAGTTGCTGTTTTCCTCCAGAATTCTGGACGCTCTCCAGAATAGGCTCATGGTTTTGTGTCTAAGTTATGTACCACACCCAAGCTCTGTGACAAGGCAATGTTCTGGATAGCTGAAGGAAATGACGAGCATCTGAGAAAACTCAGATATCAGTTGACCAGGAAAATCTCAGTGGAGAAACCCTGCTTTGGGCCATTTTCTTACCTATTGTTCTGTTGCCCTGAGAGTCAGGAAGTCTTTGTCTCACACCACCCCTTTGTGAATCCTGAAGAAAATAGTTTTCAAATGGAAATAAATAGGCTTCACCTTTGGCTCTTTACTTAATTGATTTGGAAAGAGTTGTGTCTGAATCAGCCTCTTGGCCCAGTGTGATTCTTTGACTTAGATTCTCAGCACCTGATGGATCTAAAGAAAGATCCCATGTGTGCATCCAAATCAAAAATGGCAAAAAGAGCTGTAATTGTGGATGAAGTCTTCTGCCTTCCTCTGTAAGGTTCCTGAATTCCATCAAGTGAGAATAGGGATCATTTGGGTCAGATGAGTTCGTCAAAGCCCTTCTGAGGCTATCCTGTAGGTGCTTAGGTTTTCTCATCACTCCAATTCACATAAAGTATCTTTAAGTGACACTCAATAGGCCTCAAATGGGAAAAGTGGAGCAGTATGACAGGCAGGCCTTTTTGATCACTCCTGGTACAAAGGAAGGGTGTCCAGGCCACCCTGAATTTAGGCAAATGAGGAGCAACGGAGCTTATTTTGGACACTGTCTTGGGCTGCGTCCCTCATGGACACCTCCAGCCAGAGGTTATGATGAGTGTCAATATGAAAGAAGATGAGGACCATGTGGGAGAATTTCGGTTTTATTGTGGTCATTTGTGTGGCAGTTGGAAGAGATGACTGGGTCCACCTGGGCTTGAACTCTGGTGTGATTCCCCTTAGAGACTGAGTTCTGGAACTCACCTCAGAGAAGTATTGCTATGAATTGTGTTGGGATTTGAGGAAGCCACGCATGAGAGTCATCCTTGGAAACTGAGATGAAGGCCCAGGGTAGCTTTCCACAGGGCACTCTGATCTCAACCAGGATATCACATGATTTTATTCTGAAAGACTTGGAAGCCATTGTTGAGAGTCAAAACAGACAATGACATCACATTTTAGACCTCTATGGCCCTGGCTTCATGTGACCTTTTGGCCACTCTTTGGGAAGCCTTGCCTGTGAGAATTCTCCAGAACTTACATTGAAATGAGTTTCCTCAACATTTAATGGTTCCTGAATGAATTGAAACCCACAGTGCATCCAACTTCATCCGTGAAAAATGGCTAGATAAATACCATGAAAATTTTCAATTACCCATGACCAGGTGGCACTGGAGAACCATTGGATATTCTGTTGCTGATCATGAGTGTACCAGACAGTGCCTTGATTGATTGGGTTTCATGAAAATAAGTTGGAGCCTGCTGAGTAGTTGTCCTAGAGTAGTGGTTGGCAGGTGTGTGAAAAAACATCTGTGGTGGGGCCATGTGGATCTGCCATTGGCTTCCAAATGGCTTGTGACTGACATGGTGCAATCAGCAGACCCTCCTATGCAAAGGCATCTTGTTATATGGTGACGTTTCAGGGCAATGTTTACAATCAGGTTGCTATGTTTAAGGGGGCAAGTTATGTGGGATAGAAGCCTGGTTGGTGCATTCTCCTGCATACCCTAACGCACCACGCCTGAGAGAACTCGCTCCAGCACTGTGTCCCAGTTGAACTCCTTGGATTCCATGAAGCAATTACTAAACTCCCAATGCAACAGCAATAAACACATATAGAATCCTACCTGGTACCACACCTACATTCTTGTGAGGTGAACGACTTGGCAGATACAAATTGTGAGAGAAGATCACTCCTCCTACACGCTGTTGGAACTGAAAATATAACCAATGGGTGAGCTTCCTAGTTTTACAACATTATATATAAATCCATGTTCAGTAAAATGAATATTTTTAGATCTGTGAATGATATATATTTCATGATGAATTTCGAATAGCATATATATTGCTAGTTTTTAATGTGTGTGTGTGTATGTATATATATGTGTGTTTGTATGTATATATATGTGTGTGTGTGTGTGTGTATATATATATATATATATATATATATATATATATATATATATATATATATATACATACACACATTCTCCAGATTTTTCAAAATATGAAATATTTGTATCTTAATATACACTCCCTTAATTCATTCATATTCATGTATGTGGATTTATGATCATCTTTTCTAAATATTATTCTCAGAAATATTCATCCACCTGAAATACTTTTTTGTTTTTAGTACTGAAAACTAACTTCAGTGAATGTTGCATACAAATCCTAATATATCTAGAGTAACTGACCCAGTTTAACCTCAATGCAAGAAGATTCATATGGAACATGATGTGTATTTTGATGTTCATTTTAATTCAACACTGGTACATTACTATTTCTTCAGTTTATGCACATCATAGGATATATATTTCATCAAAAAGATCACAAAATTATAGGCATTTTTTCACTTTCAATCACTTCCTACTTTAGAACACATGTATTCTTCCATATTTCTTGAGTGGTCTTCTCAAGATTCTTTTTTACAAACACATTATTTTCGATTTTTATAATCACATTGAAGCAAAACTCACACACCCTTCATGATAAACCATAACCCTAATATTAACATTGATGTATAACTTGTTGGAATGAATGATTGTATATCAATATACGATTTTTTATATTTTCAGATATCAATTCAATCCACCATTTAAAGTGGAACCAGTTATATTACTTATTCACAGTTGGTCTATTCATGCATTATCTCTATATTCATAGACACCGGGTACACCTGTTTGTACCCCAAATACTAATTTATAAGTCTTCAAAATATTGCTCCCAAAAATGGTGGAAGAAATACTTATGTCACCCGATCTATATATACATGTTATCACAGTAATATTCTGGACACAAAATTCAAAGGTCAAACTTATATTTGTACCAAAGCCTAAATGGAAAGTGAACATGGATTACTAAAAACATCAATGTCCAATTTGCCTATTGCTCTCAAATATCAATCCTATTGATGACTACATATTCGTTTCTTCCTAAGATTATATATTCAAACTCAACCCTGTTGAAAATGTATAATCCTATCACTGACTTTATACTTTTCCTGATTTTGTAATGTCTGTATTGATATCTGCATTCCAACATATTTTCTCCAATTCATCATTGTGACTGACTCTTCACTTGTGTTGACATTTACATTCACTCTGTAACCGAAACCCTATTGCTAAAGAACTTTTGTTCCAAATTTTATACTCACTCTTCTTCCTAAACCTACCGACTATCTTCCTAATTTTACCGACTATCACTTTTGAATGGATGTTCTCATCTACATTCAATCATCCAAGTAAATGTAGGGCGAGTGTCAGAGGATGAGACCACCAAGAGACTATCTCATGCAACAGAAAGGGTTTATTTGGGGTCCAGAATGCTGGGGCTTAGAGCTCACTTGAATAGAGCAGAGAGCCCTGAGAACATCTTAAGAAGAACTTATATAATTTTCTTGGAGAGGGCAGGGAGGGAAGTTTATTGATGGGTCAGGGCGAGTTAGCGGTTTGTGTGTAAACGCGTGAGGGAGTACATTCTGCAGTTTGGCAGTTGGGGACAGCACATTCTGGGAACAAGATTAGGAAACATTTCTCAACATTTCAACAGTATTTTGTTAAGCATACAGAAAAACAGGAAGTGACAAGTACATATTTTATTAACATTTCATTCCCCACTTCTTCTTCTGGCTACTTTTAATCATAAAAGTGATTGTTGGGGGATGTCACATTTTATGTATGCTAGTGGGGTATTAACATAAGTTTAACTTGTCCAATTTGAGCTTGGAGAAAAGAAATTACATGGTTGAGAAACAGGGTTTTATAGTAAGCAATAAAATGAGGATTATTATTGGACCGGCCAGGGTTGATTAAAACGTAGTTAACCAGGGAAACTGTGTAAACCAAGACTCAAACCACCAATTTTGGGTCTCTATCTCTCTTTGATGCTCTTCAAGGCATCTTTTTAATTTACTCATAGGGTTTGTTACAACTCCAGTATGGTCGACATAAAAAAAAAAAAAAAAAAAAAAAGACATTCTTTCCTCAATGCAGCACAAAGGCTCCCTTCTCTCATGAAAAGGAGGTCCAAACCTCGACTTTTCTGTAAAACAACTTCAAAGAGAGAGGTAAAAGATTCCTGCAAAGTTGTGATGGAATTTTCTAATATCTTTAAGTTTTGATCTATTGCTTCTTCTAATTGGGTCATTTGTTGTGTCCCATGGACCAGGGCAGTGGTTCCTGTGCGAACCCAGGCAGCAACTCCTATTCATAATAGAATGGCTAAGGTGAGAGATATATGTTCCCAACTGAACCGGGTTGTATGCCCCTCTATTTGATCTTCCAATGAACCTGCGTCATAATAGAGCACTCTGGGAAACATCTGCACCATTACACAATTAATCACTTCTGTTGACCATTTCATAAAAACATAAACAACGTTTAAGTATATAGAATTATATTGTTGTAGGGATGGACAAGGCAAGGCACCTAAGATAGCACCAAAGACAAGGAAACAGTCATATTTGGTTGCAACCAGATTCAGAGGGCATTGCTTCTGTTGTAATCAATTAATCCCCTGAAACCCAAGTTTAGGTAGTTTCAGAATTTTGTACCCAACATGTAAGGGAAGGGGCTCTGAAGTTCACAGTCTGCAGAAGTTCACAAAGAGCAGTTTTTGTTTCTGATTTTTCCTCAGTTCTGGGCAAGTTAAATTTTCAAGGACACCTGGGTGGGGGAGAGCTTTTTTTCCCCTTTTTTCCCCCTGCCAGCTGTTTCCATGGAGCCCAGTTTGTAACTTATTCATCTTAGCAATGTAGCCATCTCTATGAAGCCCCAGCTAAAGGACAGAAGCCTTGATCACATATGTTGTGAAAAACTAGTAAGGGTGTGTCTAGCTCAGGAGTGCTGATTTTTTTCAGCCAGTTGCCAGGTAGACCAGGGCAACACAAAAAGAGGAAGTTTATCTACACTGAACTCTTTTATAGGGACTCTTTTGCTGAAAGTCCTAAAGTTAGCCATGGTGAAAACTTCTGGATAAGGTCAGTTAAGACTTTCCTGTGGGCCTGGTACAGAGGGGGAAGACGGGGAATGCAGGGCTGAGAGCAGCTCTTTGGATGTGAGAATGAGGAAGGAGAGATGTAAAAAAATAATGGAAAAGGGTTTTGAGATCTTCCTAGCAACAAAAACATGAGTAGTAGAACGGGTAGAACAGAGCGGGAGATGGGAGTGAGTATCCCAAAAAGCCTGTAAGGGACTTTAAATTCTTAGTAACCTGTTTTCAGTGATGGCAAAGCAACTTTAAAGGCCATTTTCATTACATCTTGGATAGGGGTCTGAGGGCTCTTCTCAGCTGGTTTGAGCTTTGGGTTAGCTGGTAAGAGGACCTGGTGGGACCCAGTGTGGGCACTGACAGGAGAAGAGAGGAGTGAGTCAGTGGAGGGTTACCTCAGTACCTGCTACCTCAGAAAAGGGGCAATGGTCTGAGAAATTGTGAAGGTTTGGGTTTTTAATATAGTAATTGGAGGGGAGAAATCAAGTTGATGAGGTGGGAGTGACAACAGAGAGTCTAGAGCAGAAGGCTGAGGGTGAGCATGTATTGGAGAAGCATAGTTCACGATGTGAGCAAAGGAGAGAAAAGGCCTCCACATAGAGGAATCTCCTTTCACCCTTTTGAGCACTTTCAGAAGTTAAAAAGGTCACACAGAATTTGAGGATCTAGAGACCCCTCTGGGGGCCATCGGTTTTGGTTGTCTAATTGGTAATATGGCCAATGCTGTGTAGAGAATTTCATGAGTAGTTTGGGTTCCATGTGGCAGTCCCTGTATGCTCACATCCCCATGACTTACAGAAGATGTCGGCATTCCCCGCACACAGCCTTGACTGTTTGTGGCTTTGATAGTACACTGGGCAAACATAGTAATCTAGGCTAGCCAACCAGCATCTGGCTCGCGTGTCCCTACATCAATAATGTTTGTTTCCATTATCTATGGTATGGAAGGAATTTAATGGAATTTTAGTGGGATCCTCTTCATTAGGGATATCCCAATCGGGAAGACCTATACGCAGCTGACAAATGTCTGGCTGGAGAGATGGCCACCAGGTCCCTAAGCGGGCTGTATGCAAGATAGACCATACTTCCGTTCCAGTAGGATTTGTGATCAGCCATCGCTGCTGAACAGGCTTATGAGGGTTAGGACTACTGGTGGTCAAGGGGAGAGTCTATAGCCTTATCCACACAGCGAATCCACAATTTGAAAGGGTTTCCAGTCTTTTCCAGTTTCCAGCCAGAGTCTGGACAGGGCACAGGGTTGAGATGAGAGGTAATGATCCAGGAAGTGATTTTGACTACCTTTACCCTGTAGGTGTTATAATTTCACCTGGTATGGTCCTTTTCAGCGGAGTTCCAGGGATGACACCAGATGTCGTCTTACATAGATGAAGTCTCTACTTGATATCGCTGTAGGGTCCCCTCATCCCCAGGTTGGTAGGCAGTGGCCATCTGTTTTCACAGGTATCCCTGAGTTCTTTCAAGAGCTTTAAGTCTGTTAAGCAAGGGGGTGTGGAAGGAATCGTTAGGTCTTAGAGTTGGGGTAGGTCCCTTACTGGAGGAGGGACACCATAGAGAATTTCACAGGGTGTGAGGTTACACAAAGAAATAGATTGAGTATTTCTTGCATGAAACAGTACATAAAGCAGGAGCATAGTCCAATCTTTTATGCCGGTCTCTAAGTTTAATTTCGTTATGGTCTCTTTAATGGTTCTATTCATTCTTTCTACCTGTCCTGAACTCGGGGGTCTGTAAACACAATGTAACTTCCAATTAATCCCCAGGGTCCTTGCTAACCTCTGAGTTACCTGGGCCACGAACGCCGGTCCATTATCAGACCCTATTACTTTAGGCAGGCCGTACCTTGGAAAAATATCTTCCAGGATCTTCTTGACCACCATTTGCGCTGTTTCATTTTTTTTTCTTTTCTTTATTTTTTTTTGGGGGGGAAGGCTTCAATCCATCCTGAAAATGTATCTACAAAGACTAGGAGATATTTAAGTCCATTCCTTGCTGGCTTAATTTCAGTAAAGTCCACTTCCCAGAATTGTCCTGGTCTGGTTCCTCGTAGGTGCTTTCCTGCAGGAAGCTTGGAAGGGTAAGAATTAACCAATTGATGGACCCAACAGGCTTTTGTTATCCATTCAGTTGTTTCCTTTCACTGTGAGTTGGTTAATGGAAAACTCTGTTCTTGATCCTTCAGAAATGAATGCAGTTTCTTTGAACTAAGGTGAGTGATTTGATGTACATTTTCTACTGACATAGTTAGAGCCGTGATTATAGGAGTTTTTACTGAAGGATTTAGAAATTCCACTTGGGGGCCTTCAGGGTAAAAAGTTATTTTGGCCCAGAGCTTTGTGAGCAGATCTCTGCCAATCAATGGGGCCGTGCATTCTGGGATTACTAGGAATGAGTGATGGATTTTTCCTTTCCCCTGGTCCATGGTCCTCTTAGTTGTCCAAGCCCGATATTTACTGCCATTAGCCCCTTGAATTAGAGACCTTTTATTTGATAGAGGTTCCAATGGGGCCTTAAAGGCAGAATATCTTGCCCCTGTATCCACTTCAAAGTATACTGGGGTCCCCTCCACTTCAAAAGTTACCCTGAGCTCGGGGAGAGGATCTGAGCCCCGACTTTCTTAGTAATCCTACAGAGTCAGAATGTCCAGCTGGCCTGGCTGTCTCTTTCTAGGGCACTCTTTAGCCCAGTGTCCTTTTTTTAGAGTAGGCACATTGAATTGAGGCCAGGGGTGGCCTCTTGTGTGGGCCCCAGTGTCCCTTCCTTTCTCCATGTTTCTTAATTTCTGGTCTATTTGTTGTTGTGACCAGGATCTTAGTCAATGCCTTAGTCTGTCTTTTGTTTCTTTTATCCTCCCTTTGCTCCCTAGTCTTCCTCAGTTTCTCTCTTACAGTATACCTTCTTGGCTTCTCTGACTAAACCTCTCAAAGTCATATCTTGTAATCCATCTAAGCATTGTAACTGTCTTTTAATATCCAGAACAGCTTGCCCAATAAAGGCCACCATGACAGATGCCTTTTGATTCTCTCCCTGAGGATCGAAAGGATTAAATCTCCTATATGCCTAAATAATTCTCTGTAGGAACATGGAGGGACATTCATCAGTCCCTTGAATAATCTCTCTTACCTTGGCCAAAATAGTTGATTGCCTAGCGGCCACTAAGATACCCACTATTAGAGCCCGGCAATAAGAGGAAGGATGCTCATTACCTTCACAGGTTTTGGGGTCCCAGTTGGGTCGGTGCAAGGGAAAGGCGGCTTTGCATATGTTGGGAAGTTTTGTCGGTCACCCATCTGGTCCGAGAATATTTTTTTCTAGAATCCAGGAAGATTCTCTTTTGTTCCTCTGTCATGAAGAGAGTCCCTAGGAGTTGTTGGCAGTCATCCCAAGTAGGCTGGTGTGAAAACATCAATTACTCAACCACACCTGAGACCCAGGTGGGGTCCTCGGTAAAAGGGGGATTGTTATTTTTCCAGTTATTTAGGTCTGAAGAGGAGAAAGGTAAATACTGGTAGGCTTGCATTTTTCCCCCATGGTTGTCATCAATCATTGTTCCTTAGAAATGGAGAGGGAGCATCACGTGAGTTCCAGGGATTTCAATCATTCAACGCCGGCAAATTCCTTTAGCCGGGCCAGCAACCTCCAGGAAAGGAGGGGCTGTGTTTTCCGCAGGGGACTTACCTGGAGTGCGCTGGGCTCGCTTAGCTTCCTCCAATGGCAGAGAGGCTGAGACAGCAGCAGGGGAATTACTTAGAGGGTGTTGGGGGTTGGGGGATGAGGGCAGGGAATAAGTAGTAGGACAAGAGTCCAGTAGAGTAAAATCTTGTGACTCAGGGAGAACAGAGGTTGAAGGAGGAGGAGAAGCAGAAGGTTTGAGAGAGCATGACGGAAAGAGTAGGAGCGGGGGCAGGGGCAAGGAAAAGCTTCACACATGGAGGAGGAGAATTGCAGAGGTCCTGCAAAGTTAAGATATATGTCTCTTGATCCTGATGTCTATGTGGCGCTGGCTGAAAGTCAATATCTCTGACTTTTTAAATTAGTGGGAAGTAGAAAGATCCTTCTAGGGGCCATCTGAATCCAAAGGTGGGCCATTCTGAGGCACAGAGAGTCTGCCAGGTCCAGCGTTTAACTGAAAAAGAAAGATTCTGAGCCCTTAAGCGGACTTTGGTGCAATGATCAAGGGTCAGCAAAAGAGGCATTGAAGTGCTCTATCCCATAATGAAAGATAAACAATCAATAAAAGCAACGACACACGACACAGACAAGACAATACAATAAAGACAGGCAATGGACGTCCAACACTGAGACCAGGACTGAGTAGCCGGCAAAACCCGATGGGCTGGCAATACCGAATCTGAAACAAAATATCACTGAGTCGAGGAGACTATTGTTCCTCGATTTCCCGAGTCCTCTGGGGAGTCCCCCAGTGACGTGGCCTGTGGCTCTATGACATGTCTCTCAGCCACCGTCGGAGAGAGCTCACACTCTTCATCAACAGCCATTTGCCAAGCCCTAACCTGAAACCTGAAACTAGAAAGAGGCACCTTACATACCCCGAGAGGAGCCCGTTGGGGTCTCTCATCTGCCGCTGCTGGATCTCAGTGGAACCTCCATATGTAAAGGTCGGGCGAGCGTCCGGGGAAGAAACCACCAAGAGACTGTCTCATGCAAAAGCAAAGGGTTTATTATGGGTCCAGCATGCTGGGGCTCAGAGTTCACTTGAATAGAGCAGAGAGCCCTGAGAACAGCTTAAGCAGAGCTTATATACTTTCCTTGGAGAGGGCAGGGCAGGATGTTTATTGATGGGTCCGGGCGAGTGAGCTGTTTGTGGGCAACCGGGTGAGGAATTACTTTCTGCAGTTTGGCAGCTGAGGACAGCACGTTCTGGGAACAAGACTAGCAAACATTTCTCAAGATTTCAACAGTGTTTTATTAAGCATACAGAAAACAGGAAGTGATAAGTACCTATTTTATTAACCTTTCACTATGGACTACACTTTGCCAGATTTCCTAATGTCTCTATTGATATCTGCTTTCCTACATATTTTCCCCAGTTCATCATTGTGACTGACTCTTCATATATGGTGACATTTACATTCACTCTATACCCGAAACCCTATAGCTAAAGAACTTTTGGTCCAAATTCTATGCTCACTCTCCTTTCTAAACCTACCGACTATCTTCCTAATCCTACTGATTATCCCTTTTTGACTGGAAGTTCTCTTTGACAATCAATCATCCAAAATACACGGACCTTTGCCATTGTATATTGATGTATCTGAGACATCTGTGCAGAAAATAAATCAAAGCTCAGTATCACAATCAAGGTCCCAATGCTCTTCTGGGCTTCAAATCTTACCTAGATTTCTGTTTTCATACTTAATTTTCACCTATATATTCTTGTAAATATCGCAGGTTTTCAATACCATTATTCATCCAGCAGAATGATTCCTAATGCAAATTGAACCTGTTATTAACCCTAACCATACACTGTTCCCTCAATCTAACTTTATAGAAGAGTAGGGACAGAGTAGGTCTTACAATACAGGAATGTAGGGGAACTTCCTATTGCTAAGAAACTCAAAGGTACATGCAAAAATGATCCCTGGAGAAGTTGTAGGCAGCTATGAAGGAACTGAGTGAGCAAAAGTCATCTTCTCTTGCAAACAACCTGGTCAGGATGAAGGGATATGTCTGAATCATCCTCTCTCTTCTTAATATAGAGAAGAAGGACCAAACCAGGCTGTGTGGAGAGCTGTTCCCGGTTGCCAATGGTTAATATACCATTCTAACTTGTGAAACTGTCACAGAAAGTAGGGGCAGCCTTCATTTCAGGGGACCCTTGTAAGCAACTGTTAGGACAAAGTGGTTGCCAAGGGTGTGAGCTCATTCAGTTCCTGAAGGAAGTGACGTCAGACCTCACCTCACATCCTTGGTGATAGAACTCTCTGAACTTGGGATCAAGGAAGCCAGGCACCCAAATCCCATTCCAGTCCCAGTAGCAGTGGTCTCACTTCTTTGGATTTACCAAGGACAGAATCAGTCTTTGTTGGTACCTACTGATATGAGGATGGCCAAAAGCCAGGAAAGCTCTGAAGAGTGGCCTTTCCTGAGAAAGCAGGTAGTGGATCACCGCTGCCTCCTGACAACTTTACAGAGTTGGCCAAGGAAACCAGATCTGAAACAGGGCAGGCAATTTCAGGGGAACATAGTATGGCCCAATAGTCAGAGGACACTCCGGATAGTCAGAGACCTACTTGGGGGAAGAAGGTGCTTTGTGGGTGTGGGTGTGTGTTTGTGCTTTTGTCTCATGTTCTCAGAATAGGTAGGAATGGCGGTTTTTTTGGTTTGGAGTGAACTGTTTCTAATAAGTGATTTGATAAGGCAAGTGTTTCTATGTATGTGTATCCCATTGGGTCCGTGGTTGTAAACATTAGAAAAGAGAATGCATGAATGGATGTGTCCTGTCTGGTAGAAAGCTTCCCAGCATTCATCCAGCCGAATATATGAATGCACTGTGGCTTCCCTTATCGATGGGCAACACCTGCTATTTTCCTAAGGTCTGGTTTTATTTTTGAATTCTGGCCACTCTCCAGAATAGGCTCATGGTTTTGTGTCCAAGCGAAGTACCACCTTCAAGCTCTGTGACATGGCCATGTACTGGATAGCTAAAGGGAATGGCGAGCAACTAAGAAAACTCAGATATCAGTGTGACCAGTAAAGTCTCAGTGGAAAAACCGTGCTTTGGGCCTTTTGCTTACCTTTTGTTCTATTTCCCTGTATTTCAGGAATTTCTTTGCCTCAGGCCACCCCTTTGTGAAGCTGGAAGAAAACATTTTTCAAATGGAAATGAATGTGCCTCACCTGTGGCTCTTTGCCTAATTGCTTTAGAAAGGGGTGTGTCTGAATCAGCCTCTTGGCCCTGTGTGAGGCTTTGGCTTAGATTCTTAGCACCTGATCGATATAAAGAAAGATCCCATGTGTGAATCCAAAACCGAAATGCCCAAAAGAGGAGTCATTGAGCATAAAGTCTCTTGCCTTCCACTGTAAGGTTCCTGACCTCCATCAAGTGAGAATAGGGATCCTTTGGGTCAAATGATTTCTTCAAAGCCCTGCACATGCTAGCCCAGAGGTGCTTGTGTTTTCTCATGACTCCAATTCACATAAAGATTCTAAACCCCACTGTCAGTAGGCCTCAAATTGGAGAAGCAGAGCAGTATTATGGCAGGCCTATTTGATCACTCCTGGGTCACAGGAAGGGTGTCCAGGCCACCCTGACATTAGGAAAATAAGGGGCAAGGAAGCCTATTTTGGACACTGTCTTGGGCTGTGTCCTTCATGGAAACTTCCAGGCAGAGGTTAAGATGAGTGTCTATATGCAATAAGATGAGGGTCATGTGGGAATGTTTTGGTTTAATTTTGGTCATTTGTGTTGGGGTTGGAAGAGATGAGTAGGTCAACCAGGACTTGAAATCTGGTCTGATTCCCCTTAGAGACTGAGTTATGGAACTGAACTCAGAGAAGTATTGGCATGAATTGTGTTGAGTTTTTAGGAGGCCACACATGAGACTCGCCCTTGGAAACTGAGACCTAGGCCGAGGGTGGCTTTCCACAGAGCACTGGGAATCTCACCCAGGATATCACAAGATTTTATTCTGAAAGACTTGGCAGCCATAGTCAAAACACACATAGACCTCACACTGTAGACCTCAATGGGCCTGGCTTCATGTGACCTTTTGGCGACTCTTTGGGAAGACTTGCCTGTGAGTGTCCTCCAGAGATTTCATTGAAATGAGCTTCCTCACAATTTAATGGTTCCTAAATGAATTGAAACATACAGTGCCTCCAACTTCCACCTTGAAAAATGGCTAGATAAATACCATGAAATTTTTGAAATTCCTATGACCAGGTGGCACTGGAGAACCTTTGTATGCCCTGTTGCTGATCATGAGTGTACCAGAAAGTGCCCTAATTGACTGAGTTTCATTAAATTGGTGTAGAACAGAGATGCCAGTAAGTTGAATACTCCTCAATTGTAGACGCAAGCTGTGGTGTGCATGTTTGTGATAAAACATCCGTGGTGGGGCCATGTGGATCTGCCATTGCTTCCAAATGGCATGTGACTGACGTGGTGCAGCCAGGAAATTCTTATATGTAAATGCATATTGGTATATGGAGAATTTTTAGGGCAAT
Source organism: Callospermophilus lateralis (assembly GCF_048772815.1). NCBI lineage: Eukaryota > Metazoa > Chordata > Mammalia > Rodentia > Sciuridae > Callospermophilus > Callospermophilus lateralis. The sequence goes on from NW_027512604.1 coordinate 291,737, forward strand.
GTTCAGAATCAGGTTGCTATGGACAAGGGGACAATCTATGTGGGCTAGAAGCCTGGTTGGTGCATTCTCCTGCAGACCATGACCCACTACACATGACAGTACTCCCTCCAGCACTGTGTCTCAGTTCAACTCCTTGTATTTCGTGAAGAAAATACCAAACAACCAGTGCAGCAGCAAGAAACACCACGAAAAGTGGAGAATGACCAAATGCCCTCACAGTCCACATGGGGAGACTCTTAGACCCCAGTGGTCACAGTTTACCTACATAGAGATAATTCAGTACTGTAGCCTAGTGTTCATTGGAAAATAAGAAACCACGTCCTCCAAGTCTCATAGATGTAGACCCAGCTCTGATGGTCTCACTAGAAAGAAAGCTAAAGCTCCTGACAACAACATATATTTTGAGTTCCCAACCTCAGAGGCAGTTTCTCAAGAAGTCTTTAGGCCAGCAGAGCTCCAAGTTTGTGGAGTGTTTACCTTGTCCCTTACATTTGGAAACTCCTCTACCACATCCAAGGTTGTGAACTCCTTTGCATTTTCCATTCCAGATATATATTCACAGATTTTCTAACTCTTCTCCTCTAATTGTGTCTTATTTGGGGCGAAGGTAATGTGAAGCCATTGTTCTGGATGAGAGTGGGTAATTTATTGTGTAGCCCATATTTGCATACACATTGGATTCATTGTCCTTTTTTCCATTCAAAATACTGAATCCCTGACACTAACCCATACCCTACTAGACTCTGACTACTAATCCTACTATGATGGAGAATAATAACACAAACAGAATAGAAATACAAGCCGTTCAGAGGAGGCATGGTGTATAGTTGGACTTGCCTTTTGCATGATAAAGCATAGGTGTTATATGTCTAGTCCATTTTTCATTGAAATAGTTCTCTATGTGTTTTTTTTCCTTTAATTTTTATTGTTGGTTGTTCAAAATTTACCTATTTCTTGACATATCATATTTCACACTTTGATTCAAGTGGGTTATGAACTCCCATTTTTACTCCGTATACAGGTTTCAGCATCACATCTGTTACACATCCACTGTTTTACATATTGCAATACTAGTGTCTGTTGTAGTCTGCTGTCTTTCCTATCCTCTACAATCCCCCATCCCCTCTTCTCCCATCTTCTCTCTCTACCCCATCTACTGTAATTCATTTCTCCCCCTTGGTTTTTTCCCCCCTTTTCCCTCACTTCCTCTTGTATGTAATTTTGTATAACCATGAGGGTCTCCTTCCATTTCCATGCAATTTCCCTTCTCTTTCCTTTTCTCTTCTACCTGTCACCCCTGTTTAATCTTAATCTTCTTCTCATGCTCTTCCTCCCAAATCTGTTCTTAGTTACTCTCCTTATATCAAAGAAAACTATTGGCATTTGTTTTTTTAGGGATTGGCTAGCTTCACTTAGCATAATCTGTTCTAATGCCATCTATTTCCCTGCAAATTCTATGATTTTGACATTTTTTAATGCAGAGTATTACTCCATTGTGTATAAATGCCACATTTTTTTTTCCATTCATCTATTGAAGGGCATCTAGGTTGGTTCCACACTCTTGCTATTTTGAATTGTGCTGTTATGAACATCAATGTAGCAGTGTCCCTGCAGCATGCACATTTTAGGTCTTAGGGAATAGACCGAGAAGGGGAAAAGCTGGGTCAAATGGTGGTTCCATTCCTAGCTTCCAAGAAATCCCCATACTTCTTTCCAAATTGGCTGCACCAATTTGCAGTCCCACCAGCAATGTACAGGTGTACCCTTTTCCCCACATCCTCGCCAGCACTTGTTGTTTGACTTCATAATGGCTGCCAATCATACTAAAGTGAGATGGTATCTTAGGGAGGGTTTGTTTTCCATTTTTCTGACTGCAAGAGATGGTGAGCATTTTCTCATGTACTTATTGATTGATTGTATGTCCTAATCTGAGAAGTGTCTGTTCAGGTCCTTGGACCATTTGTTGATTGGGTTATTCGTCTTCTTATTGTTTAATTTTTTGAGTTCTTTGTATACTCTGGATATTAGGGCTCTATCTGAAGTGTGAGGAGTAAAGATTTGTTCCCAGGATGTAGACTACTTATTTACCTCTCTTATTGTTTCTTTTGATGAGAAAAAACTTTTTAGTTTGAGTAAGTCCCATTTGTTGATTCTAGGTATTAACTCGTGTGCTAATGGTGTCCTATTGAGGAATTTGGAGCCCAACCCCACAGTATGTAGATCATAGCCAACTTTTTCTTGTATCAGATGCCGTGTCTCTGATTTGATATCAAGCTCCTTGATCCATTTTGATTTAACTTTTGTGCATGGCGAGAGAAATGGATTCAGATTCATTTTGTTGCATATGAATTTCCAGTTTTCCCAGAACCATTTGTTGAAGATGCTATCCTTCCTCCATTGCATGCTTTTAGACCCGATTGGCATTGCATTTAACATATAGAGAACTTTTGGTTATATTGCCATTTTGATGATGTTAGTTCTGCCTATCCATGAACATAGTATATTTTTCCATCTTCTAAGATCTTCTTCTATTTCTCTCTTTAGGGTTCTGTAGTTTTCATTTTATGAGTCTTTCACCTTTTTTGTTAGGTTGATTCCCAAGTATTTTTTTTGTGTGTGTGGATATTTTGAATGGAGTTGTTGTCCTCATTTCTATTTCAGAGGATTTGTTGCTGATATACAGGAATGCCTTTGATTTATGCATATTGATTTTATATCCTGCCACTTTGGTGAATTCATTTATTACCTCTAATAGTTTCTTTGTATACCTTGCTGGGTCTGCTAAGTATAGAATCATGTCATCTGCAAATAGTGATAATTTACGTTCTTCTTTTCCTATTTTTATGCCTTTGATTTCTTTAATCTCTCTAATTGCTCTGGCCAGTGTTTCGAGAACTATGTTGAACAGAAGTAGTGAGAGAGGGCATCCCTATCTTCTTCCAGATTTTAGAGGGAATACCTTCAATTTTTCTCCATTCAGAATGATGATAGCCTGAGACTTAGCAAAGATTGCCTTTACATTATTGAGGTATGTTCCTGTTATCCCTAGTTTTTCCAGAGTTTTGAACATAAAGGGATGCTGAACATTGTCAAATGCTTTTTCTGCATCTATCGAGATGATCAAACGGTTCTTATTTTTAAGTCTATTTATGTGATGAATAACATTTATTGATTTCTGTATAATGAAGCAGCCTTGCATCCCAGGGATGAATCCTACTTGATCATGGTGCACAATTTTTTTAATATGTTTTTGTATCCGATTCGCCACAGTTTTATTGAGTATTTTTGCATTTTTCCTGAAATAGCTTGAAAAGTATTGGTATTAGTTCCTCTTTAAAGGTTTTGTAAAACTCTGCTGTATACCCATCCGGTCCTGGGCTTTTCTTAGTTGGTAGTCTTTTGATGGTTTATTCTATTTCCTCAATTGTTATGGGTCTGTTTAGGTTGCCTATATCCTCCTGACTAAATCTGGGCAGATTATATGACTGAGAAATTTATCGATGCCTTCACTATCTTCTATTTTATTGAAAAATAAGAATTCAAAATAATTTCGGATTATCTTCTGTATTTCTGAACTATCTGTTGTGATACTGAGTTCTCCCTCTTCTTTTCTTTGTTAGCTTCCCTAAGGGTCTGTCGTTTTGATTTATTTTTTCAAAGAACCATCTTTTAGTTTTGTCAATTTTTTCAATTGTTTCTTTTGTTTCAATTTCATTAATTTCAGCTCTAATTTTAATTATTTCTTGCCTTCTACTTATTTTGCTTTTGTTTTGCTCTTCTTTTTCTAGGATTCTGAGATGAAGTATGAGATCATTTATTTGTCGTTTTTTTTTTTTTCCTTTTTTTAAGGAATGAAATCTAAGCAATGAATTTTGTTCTTAGAACTGCTTTCAATGTGTCCCATAGATTCCGATATGTTATGTCTGTGTTTTCATTTATCTCTAAGAATTTTTTAATTTCCTCCTTGGTGTCTTCTATAACCCATTGATCATTCAGTAACTTATTTTTCATTCTCCAAGTGATACATGATTTTTCCTTCTTTCTTTTATCGTTGATTTTCAGTTTCATTTCATTATGATCAGATAAGATGCCTGGTATTATATCTACTCCTTTATATTGTCTAAGAGTTGCTCTGTGACATAATATATGATTTATTTTTTGAGAAGTATCCATGTGCAGCTGAGAAAAAAGTGTAGCTGCTTGATGTTGGGTGGTATATTCTATATATATCATAAGTCTGGGTTATTAATTGTGTTATTGAGTTCTATAGTTTCATTATTCAACTTTTGTTTGGAAGATCAGTCCAGTAGTGAGAGAGGTGTGTTTGAGTCTCCCATGAGTATTGTATGGTGGTCTATTAGACTCTTGAACTTGAGAAGAATTTGTTTAATGAACATAGCTGCACCAATGTTTGGGGCATATATATTTATGATTGTTATGTCTTGTTGGTGTATGGTTTCCTTGAGAAGTATGTAGTGTTGCTCTTTATCCCTTTTGATTAACTTTAGCTTGAAATCTATTTTATTTGATATGAGTATGGACACTTCTGCTTGTTTCCGAAGTCCATATGGGTGATATGATTTTTCCCAACTTTTCACCTTCAGTCTATGTATATCTTTTCCTAACAAATGTGTCTCGAGTAGGCAGCATACTGTTGGGTCTTGTTTTGTGATCCATTCTACTAGCCTGTGTCTCTTAATTGGTGAGTTTAAGCCATTAACATTTAGGGTTATTATTGAGATATGGGTTGTTCTTCCAGCCATATTTGTATATTTATGTTACTAAACATGGTTTTTTTCCTCCTTGATTATTTTCCCCCCTTTACTGTCCTACCTCCCACTGTTGGTTTTCATTGTTATTTTCCATTTCCTCTTCCTGTAGTGTTTTGCCAAGGATGTTTTGAAGAAATCGTTTTCTAGCTGCAAATTCTTTTAACTTTTGTTATCGTGGAAAGTTTTAATTTCATCTTCTATCCTGAAGCTTAATTTCGCTAGATACACAATTCTTGGATGGAACCCATTTACTTTCAGTGTTTGAAAAATGTTATTGCAGGATCTTCTAGCTTTCAGAGTCTGTGTTGAAAGATCAGCTGTTATCCTGATTGGTTTACCACTAAATATAATCTGCTTCCTTTATCTTGTAGCTTTTAAAATTCTCTCCTTTTTCTGTATGTTGGGCATCTTTGTTATAATATGTCTAGGTGTGGATCTCTTATAATTTTGCACATTTGGCATCCTGTAAGCTTCTAGGATTTGCGATTCTGTCTCATTCTACAAGTCTGGGAAGTTTTCTCTTTTATTTCATTGAATATATTGCTCATTCCTTTTGTTTGGACCTCTATACTTTCCTGTATCCCAAAGACTCTTAAGTTTGGTCTTTTTATGTTATCCCATATTTCTTGGATGTTCTGCTCATGGTTTCTTAAAAGTCTTCCTGAGCTGTCTGTGTTCTTTTCAAGTTGAAATAATTTGTCTTCATTGTCTGATGTTCTATCTTCTAAGTGTTCTACTCTGCTGTTAGTATTCTCAATTGAGTTTTTAAGTTGGTTTATTGATTCCTGCATTCCTAGGATATCTGTTTGTTTGATTTTATAATCTTTATCTCCCTGCAAAGTTGATATTATGCTTCTTGGATTTTTTTATGTAATTCATTATCAAGGTGATCTTTCATTGTCTGATTTTGCTCTCTAATGTCTTCCTTGAGACTCCAGATCATCTGAAGCATGTATATCCTGAGTTCTTTATCTGACATTCCATCTGCTGCAGATATTACCTCTTCTAAAGTTGACTTTACCTGCATTGCTTATGGTCCTTTCTTTCCTTGTCTTTTCATTCTGTTCATGTTTCTTTCTGCTTGGTGAAACTGTTGTGTTATTGAATTTTTCCCCTATATATTTTTATTGCTTGTATAGTTTCAAAGTCTCTCTCGCAGGCACGGGTGGTGGCTCTGCCCCTCCTACAATTGGGACAATGTGCCTACCACACCAGCAGGCTGCTGGGCCTGTTCTGTCAGTCGGTAGCTGGTCCGCCTACCTTGAAGGTGCGAGCAGCAGCTCTGCCCCTCTGCAGGCACTGGGCCTGTTCTGCCAGTGGGTCGCAAGTCGGGCTACTTTGCAGGCGTGGGCGGCAGCTTTGACCATCTGCGGGCCACTGGGTCTGTTTTGTCTGTCCCTTGCAGGTCTGTCTACCTTGCAGGCGCGTGTGGCTGCTCTGCCCCTCCCCCAACCGGGACGATGTGTCTACCATGCTGGCAGGCCATAGGCCTGGGCTGTCGGTGGTCGCAGGTCCATCTACCTTGCAGGCGTGGAGGGCGTCTCTGCCCCTCCGCAGATTGCTGGGCCTGTCCTGCTGTGGGTCACAGGTCTGCCTACCTTGCAGGCCCGGCGGCATTGCCCCTCCCCCAACCAGAGCGATGTGTCTTCCACGGTGGCGGGCCACTGGTCCTGTTCAGCCGGTGGGTCGCAGGTCCACCTACCTTGAAGGAGCGATTGGCAGATCTGCCCCTCCCTCTCTCAATGTGTTTTTAAAGTTGACAAATATGTGAATTCCTGTCTCCCTTTCTCTGTAGCATATTCAGCACATATATTTTTATATGCACATATAGAATCCTACCTGGTATCACACGTACATTTTTGTGAGGCTGCTGACTTGGCAGATACAAATTATGAGAAGAGATCACTCCTCCTAAACGCTGTTGGAACTGAAAATTTAAGCTATTGGTGAGCTTCCTAGTTGAACAATATTACACATAAATCCACGCTCAGTAAAATGAAGATTTTTGGATCTGTGGATGATATATATTTCATGAAGAATTTCAATTGGCATATGTATTGCTACTTTTTAATGTCTGTTGTGTGTGTGTGTGTGTGTGTGTGTGTGTATATATATATATATATATATATATATATATATATATATATATACACACTCTCCATATATTTCAAAATATGAAATAGATGTGTCTTATGTACAGTCCCAAAATTCATTCATGTTCATGTATGTGGAGTTATAATCAAATTTTCACTAGATTATTCTCAGAAATATTCATCTACCTGAAATACATATTTGTTTCTTAGGTCTGAAAACTAACTTCAGTGAATGGTGCATTCAAATCCTAATATTTCTAAATTAACTGACTCAGTTTAACATCAATGCAAGAAGATTCCTATGGGACATGATGTTTATTTTGACGTTCATTTTTACTCAACACTGGCACATTACTACTCCTTCAGTTAATGCACATCATAGGATATATAATTCATCTACAAGTTCGCAAATTTATAGGCATTTGTTTCACTTTCAGTCACTTCCTGCTTCAGAACACATGTATTTCTCCAGGTTTCTTGACTGGTCTTTTTATGAGACTTTTTTCCAAACAAATTATTTTCAATTTCCATAATCAATTTGAAGCAAAACTCACACACTCTTCATGATAAACCATAATCCTCATATTACCATTAGATGTAAAACGGGTTGGAATGAATGGTTGTATATCAATATAAGATTTCCTGTATATTTTTACATTTCAATTCAATCCATTATTTAAAGTTGGAACCAGTTATATTATTTATTCACAGTATGGTCTATACATGCATATTCTCCATATTCAAAGACAAAGAGTACACCTGTTTGTACCCCGAATACTAATTTATACTTCTTCAAAATATTGCTCCCAGAAATGGTGGAAGAAATACTCAGGTCACCTTATCTACATATACATTGTATCACAGTAATATTCTGGACACAAAAAGCAAAAGTCACACTTATGATTGTACCAAAGCCTAAATGGAAACTGAACATGGATTACTAAAAACATCCAGGTCCAGGTTGCCTAATAGTCTCAAATATCAATCCTATTGGTGACTACGTATTTGTTTCTTCCTAAGATTATATATTCAACCTAAATGCAGTTAATAATGTCTAATCCTATCACTCACTTTATACTTTGCCTGATTTCCTAATGTCTCAATTGATGTCTGCTTTCCTAAATATTTTCCCCAGTTCACCATGTGAGTGACTCTTCACATGTGATGATATTTACTTTCACTCTCTAACCGAAACCCTATTGATAAAGAATTTTTGGTCCAAATCCTGTACTCACTCTTCTTCTGAAAGCTACTGACTATCTTCCTAATCTTACTGAGTTTCCCTGTTTGAGTGGAAGTTCTCTTTTCCATTCAATCATCCAAGGTACAAGGTCCTATGCCATTGATTATCGATTTATCTGAGACATATATGCGGAACATAATTCAAAGCTAAGTATCA